>NC_041005.1:11305468-11606180 GCF_004193775.1 Glycine soja
GATTCCCTAGGTTAGACACTTGAAACCTTTGGGAGATTGCAATCTTGAACCCTTCCCAAGAATGGTTTGGGTTTCAAGATTCCCATCATTGGAACCACCCTAGAGCTTCTCCGTCCATGGCAACCATTACTGCTTCAAGCTTATCCTCTTCACTTATGGCTTGCAATCCAAAATACCTTTCTATCTTTGTTAACCAGCCCATCGGATCTTCTCCCTCGAATATTGGTATTTCAAGAGTTCTCCACCGATTGCCGCCATGCGCAGTGTTCCCCTTATTCCCTCCTATCGAATCGTCCGCGTGAACGTTCGATTTTGGAGATTTTTTCTCCCATGCCGCTGCTAATCGTTGTATCATCTCTTCTATTGAACTCAGTCGCGACTCCACCGCTTTGCGATTCTCCTCTATCGCCTTCTCCATGGCTTCCATGTGTGTCTCCATTTTCGCATTCGCCTTCATCACCATTAACTGTTCCAAAGCTCCTAGATCGACACTCTGATACCAGTTGATAGAACTGAACCAGAAACAGAGAAAAAGAATGTGTGTATTATTATTATGGTGCCTCCAACACCCTAGACAGAATACAAATGAGTTTCGAGGTCTCACCTCCCTCCACTTCCTAATTCTCTCTAACCTCCAACTAATTTTCCTCAATTGACTATTTATAGTTTCTTAGCTAACTAATAGTTAGTTATAAGTAACTAACAATTAGTTATCCTAGCTGTCCTAACTAACAGACAGCTACTAAGGCTCTTAGCTCTTCCAAGGATATCTCCTAACATACACCTTTCCCCATCTATCAGAATAATTTATGGATTATGATAGAATGAACTTTTCACGTAAGCCACTGTTGGATTAAAAGTGCTTATCATGGAAATCATGCTCTGTTAGGTCCCAGCAGAATGCACACAAATCGTGGAACGTATATTCTTGTAGGCACAAAGATTCCAAGGAGAGACGGGTGGTTAGTGGTGGCCCAATCCTGAGTTATCTAGGAGTCCGGTTAATCCTTTGTTAGGTAGATAGATAAGAGGGAAACTGTACCAAGAGTTGAGATTGTAACTTAGCTATTGCTCAGTTGGAAGAGGTGACCCATGGAAGGAGATACCTTTCCTTGTTATCTGAATTCTGCAATAATCCTTTGTTCCTTCATTGTCTATTTCTCTCTTTAATGATCTTTTGAGTAAACCCCCATTCGAATCCCTGACACTTGATGGAAACTAAAGTAAAGAACTTTAATGAATGTCTCTTTGCATAGTTAGGCACTGAAGTGAGGATTTTGTAAAGTCAAGAACTAAAGTGACCAATACTTACAATTTCAAAGACTAAAATGAGAGTTTACTTATCATTTTTGTGGAAATTATTATTCTCTTTATCTGAGTTGCTAACTTGCTCATAAAAATTTTGGTAAATTATAAATGGTTTTATACTTTTTTTGAATTCCATAACAATAGTATGCAATATAATAGTAGGTCTTACGCAAATGGCAATGGATCCTGACATATTTGCACACGTAAGAACAATATAAGATTATGGCGAGTACCTGTTTTGATTGTGTTGATTGTTTAATGATTCATGCGTTAGTACTTTGAGAACTATCTCCCCTGAAAATGGAACTCACCAAAGTGGATGTTCTAGTTGAAGCCATTAGGGTTGGATTTAGAAAGCACGTACGAAACACAAAGGAGATGAGAACAGACTTCTTCAGTGTCAATTTATCAAAACCTATCAAAATTTTGAGACTAGTCAGCACAGAATCTACATGTTAATCCAACAAGAAGCACATAACAATCAATTGTTCTTGTCGGGGATTGTTTGATGTGGATTGTAACAGAAGAATCTTTTGACTGAGAGAAGGGCAATGAATGCTATCTTGAGAGGATGCACAATTGGAAGATATGGTTGAAAAAGTGAATAATTATTTCATATAGGCTTAAATAATGGAAGAGATTATTGCAGATCCTGATCAGTTTTGGGAAGGGACTTATCACTTATACGAGTGCTTTTTGCTGGCTGTTCTTACCATTTTCTTTTTGTCTGACACAGATGTGAAGTCATTGCAATTCTATTATTGAGTTTTCCTGCTAACGCCACATCATTTGTAGTAAAAACAGAAAAACAACACATATAACATTAATGTAAATATCTTTTGGCTTAATTTGCTTGTTAGTTTTAACTTTTGATGAATTTCTGTGATTATACAATTGTATATTTCAGGGTGGCCTTCTGGTGAATGTTGCTAGAGGTGGTCTTGTAGACTATGAGGCTGTGATCAACCACCTTGAATCAGGTCATTTAGGAGGGTTAGGCACTGATGTTGCTTGGACTGAGCCATTTAACCCTGATGATCAGATATTTAAATTTAAGAATGTTATCATGACTCCTCATGTTGCAGGCGTTACAGAGCATTCTTATAGATCCATGGCTAAGGTGCGTGTGGCTATTTCACATTTGCCCTTCCTCTGGAACTATCTGGATCCATAAAAAGTCATTTTCCCTATGCTTAATTTGCTTTTGTACTTTATTTTTCCTAATCATTTGCTACTGTTAAGTTTATTGAATTCTAGATTAAAAGAAAAGAGAGGGCAAAGAAACTCGTGAAATCTGATATTTTTCTTGCCTGTTGTTCTACTGCAGGCTGTTGGTGATGTCGTTCTTCAACTTCATGCCGGGCTTCCTTTGACAGGGATAGAGTTAGTTAACTGAATTAGTGCCAACAATTCATTCCAGTATCTTCAACTAAATGACTTTTATAATTCAAGATGAATTTTCTGAGGTGCAAAAACACTTAATATTTTGTAAAGAAAATTTAGATGAGGCAATGCTTATGTGTTGCCCATTTGTTATTCTATGGTTGTGGTGAACCAATTGTTCTTTAGTAGCGGGTTGTGTTACAGTATGCGATTTTATGAATTTTCTAGTTCTATTTTGCCACTATTTATATACACGGACAAATATATATGTGTAGGCTGCCATATTTCCTGTGATCATAATGACATAATGTTAGGGGGGAGTTGCTATTGGTCCCTACCACTATTTAAATTTTTTAAAATTATCCTTTCCCAAAATGTACAACGGAATTATGATTCCACTACATTAGGGGGTGCAAAAACCATTGTACAACAGAATCGTAATTCTGTTGTATTTTTTTTTCACACCCTTGCTAGTGTAGTAGAATCGCGATTTTGTTATGCATTCGGGTTTGTGGAAAAAGTGGAGGGGGGAGGTGTGGGGGTAAATACAACATGTACAACAAAAGTATAATTATGTTGCACAGTATACAACGGAATCACACTTCTGTTGTGATTTTTTTTTCCTTAAAAAATGTACAATAGAACTATGATTTCGGTGTACACTATGCAATGAAATTAAACTTTTATTGTACATAGTTAGATTCAGTTATACATAATGTATAACGGAATCATATTTTCGTTATACATTTTTTTGTACTTTTAATTGTTTGATAGATAGCTTTCACAGACAAAAATGACTCATGTATTAAATCAAATTTCATAGAAATGTCTACTACATATTGAGGTACACATTCATAAAATTAATGGGATACACATTCAATGTTTGCCCTGAACAAAATGTATACTACATATTTCAATCCTTAGAAAGATCCACTACATATTGAGATCCTCTAAGTGAATGAAATTGTATTGAGTTGAAAGCCTTCATGTGTTGACTAAAAGATCTTTGCCATGAACGAGCTTTGAGTATGCAGTATCTTCTTCATTGTAGTACAACAAAGACAAGGGACAATTAACCTTTAAAAAAGCTACATTATTATACAAAAGATGAAGTTAGTGAATAAATCAACATTAGCTTATGTAAAGACAAATATCACAAACAGGGGGGTTGAATTGTGATTTTAAAAATTTTTGAAGTCTTTTCGCAATCAAACAAATTTTTTGTTTGAAAGAAAAACTTTGTAAAAAATATAACAGATTTTTGAAAATATAGTCAGACGATAGAAGAACGATTTCACAAAGTACAAGAGACTTTCAAATGTCTAAAAGAAAATTCAAACCCTAGGTCAGTTAAAGCAGAAAGAAAGCAAGTAAAGATTAGATGCAAAGAATTTATTTGTTCGTCTTTACCATTGAGACTATGTTCAGTTCTTAACAAACTACCAAGTTCTACTAACTTCTAATGAGTTACAAATATTATAGCATGATCACTTCTGGCTTTACAAATCAAGTTCTACCCCAAGCTTGACGAATAATCAATATTCTTTGTCCTATCAAGCCATTGTTGGCTCTAAACAAATTGGAAGAGATTTTTTGTTTGTGTTTGCACAATGACTAAATCTATGATCAATCTTAAAGAAAGATTTTACATGAATATGCAAAAATATTTTCTACAAAAAGAATAATCAATGTTTGCGTGCAAGGTTCGTAACCTTGTTCTTCAAAGCTTTTGGTATTTATATCATTCATCTTCAAGTATTCGTTGTCTCACAACAAGTAGATTTCTTCACTTGTTCTTCATTTCATGGATGTGGTTGTTGGACCATTTAATGTTAGCATTAAATGCATATCCTTTCTTCATGCAGATAGTCCACTCTAGTTGGCTTTTGTGTTGAGTACTTCATCAGAAAGTCACTTCCTATCGATTAGAGTAGGCTTGCATAGTAGAGTGTGCCTTTTGATGGAGTTTGGCACTTTCATATCTTGGGCTTCATTTATTCTTCATAGGATTTTGACAAATCCTAGGAGAATGTCTTTGCAAAATGAATCTCAGACATAGAGTATTTAATGAATACTTAAATACAAACTCTTAAATGTTGTATCAGATCATGACTTATGCTAGTTATCGTCTAATCCTTGAGACGCAGACTCATGAAGCATAATTTTACAACGCATAAGATGTAACTTTTATCATTTTTATTTATGTTCATCTAATCAAAATAATTAGGAATATTCATTCATCGTAATACACAAATGTCTTTTGACATAATAACTTACAAAGGTAAATGGTATCTTTAGGGAATAATTGTAACGTCTAGAAAATTGTACTAACTTAAAATCGATGTTTAATGTATTTCTCGTGTTATTTGATTATGTGATTGATTTGTATGAGTTGAGGTATTGTGTGAATTAGCCATGTGTGATTTGCTTGATGTTGGTGTTGAGTTATGTAGAGTTTTATTGACTTAGGTTGAAATGATGAGATTTCAAGTTTTACCTTTCAAAATAACACTTTTGGACATCTCGCTTAGCGAGAAAAGCTCACTAAGTGAAACTCCAACCCAAGAGGAATTACGCTTAGCACGAAATGTCGCGCTCAATACCGAAAGTGGATTTCCCTTCAGCCAGATGAGCTCGCTAAGTGAGATATGCAGATTATAAATATGTTCTTCAACGTGACAAATGCAGTTTCATGTCCCCCTCTCTCAAAACTCCGCCCAAACAACCCTAGAAACTCCTCCTCCACCACCCACGACCATCGGTGGCCACCACGAGCCACCGTTGCTTGCAGTCAGACCCCTACATGAAGAGAAACACATTAATTAGAGCGAAATCCTCAGAATGCACCTCAAGGATTCAGTTGGGAACAAGTTCCTAATTCTTTCTTTTATAGTTTCTCTAAAGTAATCTTGACTTTTATGTCTTTCTCTTAGTTAGTTTAAGCTTTCCTTAGTGTCCATTGTGTTTTGGGTACGATAATAGGATGTGTTTACACTTCCTTTGAAAAACCCTTAAAAAATGAAACATTGTTGAAGTTACCTTTTTATAAAATTGATGTTATTTTTGTGACCTTCGTTGAACCCCGGTCACATTGGTGTGGTCAGAATTTTAAAATGAAGTCTCTTTGTAGTAGAACCCGAAATACCCCTTATCTTTTTTCTTTTTTTTTGATAGGGATAATTGACCCCAAATGTTATTATTAACCTTGTTTTTGAAATCTATACTAAATTCTCTTCAATTTGGTATATAGAACTCTGTGTTTGGACTAACGAATAGGAACGAGAGAGGACTCTCAGTGATGCAGAGAAAAGCTGACAAAGAGCTCACGATAGGTGAAGGGAATTTATTATAATTTATGACTTTCATACCATATTTGGGGTCAGGGAACCCAATTATGGGAATGTATGTTTGTCCCTATGCATGCTGGTTTTCAAGAAAAATAATGTTTTCGACTAATGGCATGCAATACATCAACTATTGATAAATGATAGTATCGTTTTATTATACTTATGTTTTTTGAAGACCTGAGAATGTGAATCTCATGCATGAAATTTATATATATGTATCTGTGGGATGTGATTACTGATGAAGTTGTTATCGATGATAATGTTGATATGAGGTGATGTTGTTATAGATGATAATATTGATAAAGAATGATGTTGTTATAGATGATAATATTGATAAAAATGATGTTGTTATTGGTGATAATATTGATATGAGAATGATGATGTTATTGATGATAATGTGACATGAAGTGATGTTGTTATTGATGATAATATTGAAATGAGATGATGTTGATGTTGGTAATGTCATTGAGATGAGATGGTGTTGTTGATGATAATGTCATTGAGATAAGATGAAGTTGATGTTGAAAATGACATTGAGATGAGATGATAATAATGTCATTGAAATGAGATGAGATGAGGATGATATTGAAAATGACATTGAGATGAAATAATGTTGATGTTGATAATGACATTAAGATAAGATGTTGTTGATGTTGAAAATGTCATTGTGATGATGTATGTTGTGTATGTACATGGGGGGCTCCGTGACAATGATGGATATTCTTGGTGGGAGAAATAGAGTGGTTAAAGAGTTTTAAGCATCTCTGGAGAGGGATGACTAGAATCTTTAATTATCCACAATGAGAGCGTTGATGGTGCCCATGCTTCATACTTCATATTGCATGAAAATAGTATAAACTTTATCAGTAAGTACTTGTATTTTCTCACGAGGGAAAATAATTGTACTTAAGGGCATGTCACTCAGTTTGGAACTCCCTTGAGACTCAAGCTAATCACCATGGGGGGGAGGGGTTGCCTGTGCATGACAGGATGACTTCGACACCTGCTGTCTAGTTTTTCTAAGTGGGAGTGTCACGTGAACATGCTTAGACTATTTCCTGGCAAATGGTACCACATTGCATTTGAGGGTTGAGGTCAAGTGCACGTATCATGCTGAGCATGATTGATTCGAATTATGGAAAGCTGATGACTACTTGTTGAGTGTTTGTTGGACAAATGGACATTTGTGTATGATTATAATATTTATTAATATTTTCTTGCTAATCATGGTCCTTTGATTTTCGTGTTTATTCATTTTATAATAAACTCACCCTTGCAATTTTTGTATCGTCTGGTTGATACTTGTGATGATCGCGAACTTTCGTTCGTGGAGCAGATGGACAACAATAGATTACGTGGAGTGAGATTCTTTTGTTGGAGCCATCAAGTTGATGTGATGACGTTGAAATTATTTTGGGAGAGAGTTGTATTGTATAATTCTTTTTGAATTAAGGATGTAAATTACAGATTTAATTATATGTATGAACTAATTTGTCTTCCATCATGTGAATGATGTGTACCAAGTTAATATATATATATATATATATATATATATATATATATATATATATACCTGTTTAAGTATTTGTACATTGTTTGGTGAATGTATATCAGAAAAAATTTACTCTTGTTGTATAAGCAAATTAAAAGAGTTTTCATTTAAAAAATTGAAATTTACGTGATTTAGAGTAGTCATATTGTAGCGATGAGGTGGGTCATTACAATAATATATACCTGCACAAAGTGATTTCCATTGATAAATCCAATTGAAATGAGATGGGGTTTTGCTAGCACGAGACTCCTAAGTGAAAAAAAGGTCAAACTTTGCATCCTAGATAAATGGACCAATATAACATTATATTGACTAGCATAGACATAATCCATGTCGAGAATGGTCATCCACTTCTCAACGGGTACTAGGTCATCTTTGACATACAAAGAGATTATTAATTTCAACAGTCTCTCTTCTAAACCAAATAATTGAAAAATCACGAAAATTAGGTTGCAGTTGAATATTAGTGTCATCACCACCCACATTTTCATCTTTATCATTCCCCGTACCAGTATCGTTAGGTTACTTGAAAACAATTGTTTGTTGCATAATTTGCAGCGAAATGTTAATTTCATTGTGTAACCAAAAATTCGAAAAAAAAATGGAATTGGGATTTTAGGTGGGGTGAGGAAGGATATTTTGGTATTTGCTCTTGAATGGTAACGGGCCTAGAGCAATTTTGTAGGGGCCAATAATAGCTCCCTTCTTAGCAAAAGTATATGAGATTTGTCAACATATACCCATTTTGTTTTTTGGAATGAGTAAGTTAGCCAACCTTTTACTAACATATATCCACTTATTTCTTAGGAGTATGTTAGTATGCTGTAACTACAAATTTCTTGTAAGTTAAAATATATTTAAGATGTAACTTATTCCTTCTAAAAAAGCTAAGCGGATGTAAGCAAATTAATATATATATATATATATATATATATATATATATATATATAAAATGTTTTTTTAACTATGATTTTAGTTCCTAAATTTTTTAACTTTTATATTTTGGTCCTTTAGAAAACTGAGATGCTTAAACATTTTTTCCATCTAATATTTTGGTCTTTCTATCCAAATTGACCGTTAACGGCTTATGTGATGTTATTTATAATATTATTTTATTTTATAATAATTTTTTCCGGTTAAAAGTCACCAAAAATTACATAGATAAAGTATTTTTAAAAGATTAACATTTTGTGGCGACTATAAGACGCCGCAAAATACTAGAACCTGAAAAAGTAAAATTGTTGATTCAACAATAGACCCATACGTAATGCCCCAATCCAGGCAACACATCAGAACCATTCATCTCTTCCTCTAAATCACCATCTCAACCTCAAAGCCGCATTCAGCGTCACAAATTTCAGATCTGGTTTCGTATGTACGAGCCCTTCAGCCGTGCGACCCAAAGCAGTGAGACCGGGGACATTGGTGGAGATATAAATGAGTGGGCATTGAGTTGTAGCCAAAGATCTAGCAGCCATGGGAGATCTAGACGGTGCCGGAGACAACGACGGTGGAAGTGGTTGACGCTACTGCGAGTTAGTTCTGCCATTGAAACCCCTTTTTCTCTCCCTCATTCATCGGTCCACGTCATGAACCTGGTGACAGTGTAGGACGAGCACATCATAGAGTCGTACAGGTTCCACTTCGGCAACAACACGAGCCGAGGCAGGTCCTCGTAGAAGATTTGCTATGAATTCCGGTTGACAATCACTTTTGCGTCGCTGGTTTGTTGGGTTTCATGGAAAGTTACAGAAAAAGTAAAAAGTTTGGAGATTAAAAATATAATTTATCTTTTTTTTTATGAATTTTCAAGTGAATGTTAAAAAATCAAGTTAATAGATCTAACTATATATCTTGTTTTTTTTAATATATATTTGTAAAGAACAATATAGTGTAAAATTATTCAAAACACATTATACAGGTAAGTAAAATTGTTAAATTAAAATAACATTGAGAAATACTAAAAGAACTGTTTCTGGAGAAAAACATTTTTAAGAATATGTATTTTGCTTTAACATCTTTCAAAGCATTGTACTAGTTATATCTAACAGAATAAAATAAAATCAAATATATATTTTTTCTTTTACAGAAAAATTTAAAAAACCGAACCCTGTACAGGTGAGAGAACCTAATAATACAGACTCCAAATTAAGACTTTGTTTGAGCTTAATTTGCGAGAATAGCAATTTTTAATATAAGAAATCACTTCTCAAACTTTAAGCCGATTGATCAATATTTAAAAATAAAAAAAAAGAATCTGAAAAATAATGTTTTTCTTTCTTTCTTTTTTGATGAGCTATTTTTCTCAACATGCAGCTTCTGAAAAATAGTTGTTGTAGATGAAGGAGAACCTTCACGAAAAAATAGTGATTTTGTGGAACATGAACAAAGCATCCTGCTGAGAGTCTAAGAACGTTATGCCAGATATTGATGAAAGCAACAAAATATCGACTGCATTATTGGCACTTATAATTTAGCCTATTTGAAAAATTTGATATCCATGTTCCTTATGATCTTCAAATGTCCCATGGCCAATAACATTATACTATTTTTTGTAATAACATCACATCACATAGCATGCTTTACAAATAGGATACGTCAATCTCAGCATTATAAACAGTGACAAGTTTTTGTTGATTATGTACAATTTGTGTCACGCAAGAATATAGGAATCAATGATTGATCACTGTGACAAAGCAGATTTTGAGACTATGATATCGTTGCTACTTTGTCAAACATCCCTTACCTTCAGCTTTACTTCTGAGTGTGGATTGAGCGGCTTCTTTGGACTTAAAGGAACACTTGAGAAATTATGAACTAAAATTTTGAAGCATGGTAAAAGAACTATGTATAGAGTTCCCAAAATAAATGGTGATGCAACCAGCCACCCTAATAACTGCAAAAGATTGAAAAAACAAGAAATTTTCAAAATCGATAATTACACATTTTGGAAAGGACATCATCAAGCATGGACACTTCTAAAAGCAAAGTGATTCAGGCAGCAAGACATTAGTGAGGATTAGAAACTTGAAGTAATTCAAGCATATAATAAAATGTGAGATCCTATACAAGGAAACTACCCTTCCCACCCAAAGGGAAATTTAAAAGGTTTCTGCGTTACTAGGTAAATAAAGCACAGAAAATTTTTCTGTTTGTATCACAAAGAAGACTTGAGTGGTCAAAGTCAATTCCATTGTGCATAACTATTATCTAATACTTAATTCAAATAAGCTCATAAGAAAACACTTGTATATACATAAATAATGTCTGTTTCATGTAGATATCTCTATATTTAAGACAATTCCACAAGAAACTATCATGGGACAATGGCACCTACCGCATGGGCCACACTTAATAAGACTTCACGTGAAGCTTGGCCAGTAAGAACTTTCTTTAAAGCATCAGATGTTAAAGGGAAATGAGATCCACCAGAGATAACCTCACCAAGGCGTAGAAAGGGTACAACCAGACTGAAATGCCAAATAAAAGCAAACATCAATGTACAAACAAGAATAAAATCAATTATGTGCATGTTTGAAAAAAATTCGCATCAAGTTCGGATTGAAGAAACATATTGTTGCTTCTGTGTCATTTTAATGTTTTGATGTGGTTTTCTTGCCTTAACATGGATCAATGTGTTTCCAAACATGCTCTATGAAACAAAACAATATTCATCTGGGAATGAGAGTGTTGGGAAGTCCCATATTGCCTGCCTCAATTCTAAGGATGCAACTTACATATTTGTTGAGCAACTTCACTTAGTATCAATTGATTTTAAGCTGAAATCTAATAGAGAGAACCTATGTGTCCAACACATAACGTAATGGGGGTTATAATTAAGAAGATTTGTACACTTTCATTGTTTTTAAGGGCTCTCTACACATTTACTTCTCTACAGAACAATTTTAATACAAAGTGAATTTCCTATTAGGAACCCTTTCTCTGAAAATAAAAGCATGTTTCTGTATTACCATGATTTACACCATATATATAGTCCAACCCTTCGTAACTTTTATCTCTTAGGATGCAACAACTAGACCATATTCCACTAGGATGCTATATGGATCGATCAACACCGTTGGCCTCTGCAGAAAACAAAACTTTCAATAAAACTAGAGTAAAATCGTTTTTAATAGGTTTATCATTAAGTTTTGTTAGGTTTTCCTAATTGGACAATCTTTTCATTTGATTCACTTATCACAAGAACCTCTCTTTGTCCTCCTAGGATGCAATTAGATTTGAAAATAATTGTTTTCCATGAGAAATTAGCGTAAGATAAAAGAGCCCCTTCTAACAAAATTTAAAGTCATAAAGAAGTTGTTTACAATATATTTTCATAAAATATCTTGATTGTAACATGACTAACAAAATAAAAGTACAATGATTCACCATTGAGAAGGAAAGTAGATGTAATGACAGCACGGAATGTATATTACCTCAACTCTATGGGAGTAGCAATAAAGTTTGCAAGCATCACAGTTGGAGCATGGCAAAATGATCCAAGCAATGCAATAGCCATTCCGCAGAGGAACACAGTGACACCTATTTGAAAAACATTAGCATGTCTAACAAATTATAGAAGAACTGCCCCATTTCATGCCATTATAATTTGTCAGATATCTAATTAACAGCATATTTTCTTCTTTGGATCGTTTTGTGATGCATTTGCTAGGTTGAATCAGTTTATACTTAATTATGCAATTGCTTCTCAATCTTGAAATCAGATACAGTTTTGGGATTATGTTAGTCAAATCTGCATTTTCCATGAGTTGCATCTCTAGAGTTAATGGAAAGACATAGTTTTGGAAACTAGAGAGAGAGAGACACTAAACTTATGCTAGATGGCTACCAATACTGAACTGTGGTTATCTAGAGGTTGTATGGAAGGACTAATTAATTTAAAATTGATTTTTCAAACCTCATGGCAAAGAGATGAATCATATTAGAGAGCCAACTGAAATCCTATCACAGTCATTAACCTGGATGAGTGGCTACTTACCTTTTCTGTCGGAAACCACTTATAAATATTCTGACAAAGAAAACCAGTACTTTATGCAACAACCAAATTTCATTTTTTAGGAAAGACCAAAAATTTCAACTTATCAACATATTTATCATTAGGAATTAATTGTTCTAAAATATCCTCCTTCACCATGTTAACAATTATTATATATTATGATAACCAATGTAATGTTCAACCATGTTAATCAAACTGGAAAGAAATTGTGCACATTTTTTTTAATTTAGTGGATACAACTTTGTTGTGTATGTGGTGTCAGTATCAATGGTTATTAAGTTTTATATTTGATCAAATCATCTTAATCTCTGTTTGGTTAATACACTGGGGCAATATATACTGGATGACATGATATAAAATTGTTTTATTTTGCTTAATCAGAATCTTGAATGTACTTGTTAAGAAAAGTTATTTATGAAAGAAAAAAAAAGGTTGTAATAAAGAATACGTAGTCTCCATCTGTCAATTGAAAATATGCTGACATCCAGCACCAACACTCAAATATTCCATGCCCGACCAAGTTGGTCATTTCTACTTTCATTTTTCACTAATTCAAAAGTTAGTGCAGCATGAAGTTTCTCCTTAGTTGGTTCTATATCTAACATATCGAATGTCATCACCCCTCTAAGATGCCTAGTGAGTTAGAAAACAAATAGCCTAATCACAAATCTGAAGCCATTTATCTTGTCAGCAATTAGGACCAAATATATAATAGGCATTCTACATACTACATGGAAACATTCTACATTTATTCCCCCACCCCACCTCCCCAAATTTATATTACAGTATGCCAATCACAGTTCCTTCAATTCTTCATTTTAACAGGGAGAGGGATCTCCACTCCGCTATTGTGACACATCTAACATTTTAAATAAGTAGGAAAATCATTTAAATCTGTAAAGTTGCTATCCTATTCAATCACCATGTGTGCAAGCAATAAGATTTTAGTTACAAGCATGATTTTGAGTGGTCAGTGGTATAATAAACACATCCAACATAAATGAAAATACAACTCCAGGTGGGTTAATTACAGCATACCACATATAGGAAATAGTCCCAATGTAATACCAAGAGCAGCAGAGAAAGCCAACTGGTTTGGTTCAGTTCCTCTGAAAAAAAAGTACCAAAAATCATCAAACTACAGCTGTATTCAAAGATTTCCAAAGGCTAAACTAGACAACAATTTTAGTTCCATAAAAGCATGTGATATTCATTTTTCAGCATAAAACACATTCTCACATGGCTTCCCAAAAGATAGACAAAAAGAATTTAATTAAAGAAGCAACAACCTTATATGAAAACATAGCCAAGCATCAACAAGAGGCCACTCACAATTGTTCTTTTTCAATAAGATATACCCAGGAAATTATATTTCCAGGCCTAATTTGTTTTAGAGAGGGAGTAATTAAAATGAAGAGCAAATTATATCATATATCACATACAACCATTGCATTGGAAAACCAATTTTTTTTTAAATAAATAAATTGAAGATGGATCAAATCACATGTAGCAGTGACTCAGAAAAATGAATTGTAGATCAGGGAAAGAGAGGGGAAAAAGCGAAAAGCTTGAAGAGTACCTTCGGATAATGGAGAGAAGGGGATCAGTGATCTTCTTTTGGACCCAACTGGTTATTCTCACATTCCCATTTACCATCTTCGTCCAAAGCTTCAAAATTTAACTTCCAACTACGAAGGGTGTTCCACTAAATTGAGACCTAGATGTTCCCAAATCAAAGAATAAGGGTTCTTTCTCTCACCACAAGAAACCCCAGCTCCAATCCAAGGGAAAAAAAATAATCGTAAAACTAATTATATGTGAGAAAAAATAACCCCAGCTCAATATCTTAATTAATTTATTTATTAATTGCTTATGGGAAACAGAGATGATAAGAATATTCTGTTGGGTTGGGAATTGCATGTCAGAGAGGTTTTTTTTTTTTTTTCAAAATACATCTTCTCACTTCTATGTTATCCTAAAATACACATGTTTTTTGAAATTTTTTTAATATATAAACATGCAAAATATGTTTTGAAATTTTTTTAATATATAAACATGCAAAATATGTTATAAGGTAATAGCGCATACTTCCCGTAAAGCCCATATAATGCATGGACCAAATAACCAAAAGTTTTGACAGCTAGGCATATGATTCTTTCCATTTTCCATGAATCATCTCCAATACTCTTTCCTTTGCTAACCATGTCTTTTTTGTAGGATAGGATATAATTCATGAACGTTTTGATCTCTGCAATCAACGCCTAGATGGAGATGGTTGAATTTGTTTTGACCATTGGTTGGATGATATGTGCTATGACGTATTTTTCTAGTTGTCGATGATCTTGTCCTCGTTGAACAGCATGCACCTAAGCTCCATGTACAACCATTTTCATGTGATTTACACATGAAGTTTTGTCAAAATAAATTGTTCTGCAATCAAAATGATTTCTGATGTTGTATTCTTTGACTACTCGAATGCATTGTGCTTTTTCATCGAAGGTTATGTCAACCTTGAGTGCACCGGTTGGTGGTTATACATTATGTTGTTGCTGAAGGAAATGGTGGCGATCAATGTAGTGTGATAGGTGGTCAAGGTTCATGTCGACTGGACACCTAGGTTGGTGATATTGCAACGGAGGTGACAGAGGTGTCATTGGTCTGCCAACACCCTCGTCATCGCTTTGGTCATTATTTTGGTGATTGATGTGATCAAAGAATTGTTGATCCTCATCCTCACTAAAACCATCGTTAGCGATGAGATGTTCATTTCGGTTTTGATGTTTGTGTTTGTGGCTGTTGTGAGGGTGATTTAAAAGGGATGAAGGATGGTTTTGTTGGTCAAAGGAAGTTTCTTGGACATCAAGAAAAGAATCATTTTTGGATAATAGTTGTCTGTATGAAATATAAATGTCAAATGCCTCTTGTGTTTCAAGGTTGTTGTATGAAGACACTGGATCATTGAGGTTTAGGTTATTATACGGTCATTGTTGTGGAGGAGGTAGTTGTAGTTATAGACATGACGGTTGTGGAGACGATGGTTGTGGTTGAGAAATAAGGTCAGTAACAACATGAAATTCAGCAGAATTTAATTGTGGATTATGGAGAATTGTTTCCATCGTGCCTCTGAGATCATCATTGTCGAGTAATTGTGCTGAAATATAACGTGTCTGACCCTGATAAAATGAAATAGGGACACAAAATAACAATCGAGCAACTTTTGCAATTGCTCGAGTAAGGAGACAATTGTTAATTTTCCGAATCAATTATGCTAACGTAATAGAACGACTGACGTAAATAAATATTGGGTTTGCACATGTGTACACTGATCCCTGAACTGGGTCATTTGCAATGTGACCATTATTGTAAATGACAGTCACAATTTCTTTAGGTGGAGCCATGGTGGTGTTTGTGGGATATGAGTGGAAATAATGTGAGTGTTACAAATAGAATTTTGTTTTGTGAATTATTGCGTGTGATATGTTGTCAAATGGTGAGATTACATATAGGGTGAGAAAGTTTAGTATGAGAGTTAGGTGGAAAAGTTAGGTAGGAAAGTTAGGTGGGAGGGTTAGGTGGCAAAGTTAGTTACGAGGGTTAAGTAGGAGGGATATGTGGCAAAGTTAGGTAGGAGAGTTAGGTGAGAGGCATAGATAGGATATTCAATACATGTGAGGGAATATTGTGCAGCTGTGGAACAATGTACACATGTGAGTAAACAGTGTACAACACTACACATTAATGGACATGATAGAATGTTTGTTGCATCATGAGTGTTGACCGCGGTGTTCTGCATCGTGCGCCGAGCTCACGTGGATTGTTAAGAACCACCTTAATAGGGTAAACTTACGCATGTGAGTGAACAATGTGCAACACTATACATTAATGGGGTTGTTGGTGCATGTGAGGGTTAGGTACGACATTGCTCCGTATCTCTAAAATCATGTATGTGTAGGCTATTATTATTGAAGTAAATTGAAAATAATAACTTCAAAGCAAGCAACAACTACAACTACATAATAAAGACTGAGAAAAACTTAAATGCAATACAACAACAAAATATATTAAATTATTCATTCTAATTTCAGGGAATTGTCTAGCTTTTGCTCCATGTCGGCCCAACTTAGGTCATTAACTTGAGTAGGTGATAATGAATTATGAACATCAACTTTAAGTTTCATGCATATTACACTTGTCATATTCACAAATGTATGAAACATGCACATTCGAGTTAACATGCTTTCGAATCTCGAGGCATTAAAATGAGACAAATTAAAAAATGTGCTTTGGAATCTCGACGCCTTACAATGAGATAAAGTGTAATGTTGAGCCCATGCGGATTGTTGAGAACCATGTTAATGCGATAAACATAAACATGTGAGTAAAAAATGTGCAATACCACACATTAATGGGGTTCTCGGTACATGTGAAGTTTAGGTACAACACTGTTTCACATCTCTGAAATCATGCATGCGTAGGCTATTATTATTGAAGTAAATTGAAAAAAACAACTTCAAAGCATGGAACAACTACAAAAACATAGTAAAGATTGAGAAAAACTTAAACGTAATACAACAACAAAATATGTTAAATTATTCATTCTAATTTCAAGGAATTGTGTAGCTTATGTTTCATTGATTCAACAGTAACGATTTTGTCTTGTCACCATTGATATAAACGTATGCACAAATCTTTGGTGATATGGTACGTTTATATATACAATTGATCATGGGTCCATGATTCACGTGAATTGGAATCTCGATGCATGACATTAGCACAATCGTGTTAACGTGCTTTGAAATCTCGAGGCCTTACAATGAGATGAATTATAAATGTGCTTTGGAATCTCGAGGCCTTACAATGAGATAAAGTGTATTGTGCTTTGGAATCTCAACACAATTTATATGATAAATAGATGGGAGGTGCATGATAATACCACATTTTCATCACCTAACTTCAAATTTTATATCATTTTTACTCGATTTACCATTTGGCATCGTTGTCATGGCTCATAAACCTCTATTGCGTCATCAACGCATTCACTGTTCACGTACCATGATTAACGACTTAATCACTTCATATTACCATACAATACCTGAACCAGAACCACAAATTATACCATTATTATCGTCTACTGGGTTCCAACATTTGCCCTAATCAAACAGTGCAAAATTGATCCTGCATTGATCACTGCATTGGTTGAACGATGGATGCCTGAAATACACACCTTTCACCTTCCATGGGGTAAGTGCACCATCATACTCGAAGATGTTGCACTGCATCTAGGCATTAGAGTCGATGGTCGTGTTGTGACTGAACCTAACTTCTTACATTGGGATAAGTTATGCGACAAGTTACTAGGGGAGGTCCCTCCAAAAAATGCACGTAAGAAAGCTGCACTGAAGAACCAACAATACACCAACAACAATGCAGGTGTAGAGCTTACATAATGTACATGATTGGCGGTGCTTTAATTCCTGAAAAATCTGGAAATAGAGTTCATCTAATGTATTTGAACCTTTTACATGATTTGAACAACATAAAGAAAAAAATATAGTTGGGGTTCGGCTTGTTTAGCAAACCTTTACAGAGAACTATGTTGGGCATCATATGAGGTTGGTAAAGTTGTGGGTGATTGTGCCATACTATTGCAGTCATGAGCTTGGTACCGCATGCCTTTTATTGCACCAAGAGTCACACGACCTGAAACAACTTATCCACTGGCTAAAAGGTTATTTACATATTACAATGAATACTGATTTTGTATGTTACATTTCAGATGAAGTGGTGGTAGATTAGAATATAGGGCCACACCTTATGATGACTTGGTCGGATATAGATCTCATATAGATCATATGGAGAGTCATGAGGTATATTACTATCATGAACTGGACCATCAATATGTACATATTAACATTTACTAATGTTGCATTGTTAGCATATATTTCAGTTTTCTTGGGTCCCATATAGAGGATTTGAAGAACACCTACCGAGACATGCATACAGAGACATGGAGATTTGGTCTGCTTGTACTGCAATTATTTGTTTTCTGATTGTGGAATGACATCAAACAAATCGGGTCAAGCTACAATTTGGACTACAACAAGATATCCTTGTTGATCCCATGAATCTTGATCGACTTCACCAAATTGATATGCGAGACAATCATTACAGTGACTTGATGGAATATCATGCGGAGTGGATTAATATATGGAAAAACAAACGCAATGATATTTTAACTAAGCAATGGGTTGAAGGAATAGTGACACATACACCAACATACATGGAATGGTATAAGAAAAACACTATTTTGTTGTCTGTTGCACAACAACTAAATGATCTGCGCACAACAATTACCCATAATGTTGCAAGGACAAGTGTTGGACAAACACATTTTGAAATTTCATATCCTCAGTCAATGTATTGTATTCCTTCACCTGTTTATCAAACTTTTGGCCAAATTGGCGAGTCAGTCAGCAGAACCAGTCATAAATGGATGACCAATTTATTTGGTGTCGATTTGAATACACCAAATTTTGCGGTATCATATTTAGCTTCTTTACAATAGTTCGATACACCACATTCGTTTGGAGAACAAAGACAAAGTTCTTCAGCTGCAGCATCCCACACTGAATATACTGACATAGAGCAACAACATCATCATGACGTGGAAGAACTAGTCATACAGGACAAAAGAAATCCGCGACGTAATTGACGTCCACCATCCTATTGGACTGGTCATAGTCTTGGTCATTGAAGTATAAAATGTTGTGATAATAGGATCAAATATGTTTAAGTACCCTTGTAACGGTTTCGACCCTTGCAACTAGGCTTAAGTGTCTATGTTTTGCATTTTTTTAAAATTATGTCCAACACCTTAATGATATTCATGACACACTTTTTCCATAGTTTGAGCGTCAAAGAATAAAAAAATATATATTGTGCACCAGTTCCATGGACAACCACCTTAAAATAAGAGCACAAAATCGAAAAAACTATGATTTGGACACTCTGAAAATTATAATGGACGTCTACTACATCAGTTACCAGGGAAAAATCAAAGTCCAAATTGATAACACTCTACAATTTGCACATGTCTCTAAAAAATTAAATGTCTCACCAGCAAAACTGACATGAGATGGACAACTCAAAATTTCTTTTTTCACTCTGAAAATTATAATGGACATCTGCTACATCAGTTACCAGGGATAAATCACAGTCCAAATTGACAATACTTTGCAATTTGCACACATCTTCAAAAAATTAAATGTCTCACCAAAAACACTTTGCAATTTACACATTGTGGACCCTTGCAAATATGCTTAAGTGCTCATTTACCTGTTCATCTCAATGTTCAGTTAAGTAGTGACTCACCTAACTATAAGCAAATTCTATAAATACCACTACAGATCAAGACATTCGTAACATTTTCAAATTTTCATCTCAATCCCTATCACAATGTATCACCCAACTATATATGTTTGTGTTTACTACAATGGTCAAATCTGCAACATTAATGAGGGTACAACCTTCGTTAGTAACAACACAAAAAATTTCATGGTCAACAAGGCCATAGCCTTTACACAATTACTTGAACTTATTCACCAAAAACTAGACATTGAACCACAACAACACATCCAACATCTCCACTTTCGGTGCCCTATATTTGAGTCAGGACAACGTTATATGTACACATCTTTTATTCTGTGAGATGATGCTGATGTTTGACAAATGTTTAAGATTTTTTACAACAACCTATCACTACCATTTGTGGAGTTATTTTCCATAATTTGTTACATTAATAACCCACCAAGCAACCAACATGGCTCAACCTCCAATATTGAGGACTTATTAGATGAATACGAGACTTGTTGGGTCAAAAACCATGGTAGTGATACTAACTCCTCTTACGGGCCCGAAGGAAGTACCATGTCTCCATCTCACGAAACAATATTCAAACGGGATTGGTAATCTAGGGATGATTCATGTCTTAGTTATTTCTGCTTTGAGGTTTTCATGTAGTGTCTTATGTCCGTGTTCAATGGTCACTTTATGTAATAAAATAAATTTTTTGTAATTTACACTAGACTATTTCAAAACATTAAATGTCTCACCAGTAAAATTGACATAAAATGGACAACTCATAATCTATTTTTTCACTTTGAAAATTATAATGGACGTCTGTTGCATTAGTTACAATGGAAAAATCACAGTCGAAATTGACAACGTAGCAATTTGCACACGCCTTTAAAAAATAAAATGCCTCACAAGCAAAACTGATATAAAATGGACAGCTCATAATCTTCTTTTTCACTCTGAAAATTATAATAGACGTCTGCTGCATTAGTTACAATGGAAAAATCACAGTCGAATATGACAACACTTTGCAATTTGCACACACCTCTAAAAAATAAAATGTCTCACCAGCAAAACTGACATAAAATGGACAACTCATAATCTCCTTTTTCACTCTGAAAATTATAAGGGACGTCTGCTGCATTAATTACAAGGGAAAAATCACAGTCCAAATTGGCAACACTCTATAATTTGCATACGTCTCTAAAAATTAAATGTCTCACTAGCAAAACTAACATGAAATGGACAACTCAGAATATTTTTTCTTACTCTAAAAATTATAATGGACATCTGCTACATTAGTTACAAGTGAAAAATCACAGTCCAAATTGACAACACTCTGCAATTTGCACACGTCTCCAAAAATTAAATGTCTCACAAGTAAAACTGACATGAAATGGATAATTCAAAATCTCTTTTTTTCACTCTAAAAATTATAATGGACGTCTGCTGCATCAGTTACCAGGGCAAAAGAAACATTGGATTCCATAGAAGCCTTTAGCAGGAACACAATTCTAACCTTATGAGATTTCAATACACATCAACGGGGCAAAATGCTCATACAACTATAAATAACACAAAACACCCTTAATACAAACGCACAATTTCACACAGCATACCTTCACAAACCAAATTCAATCATATTACTATGTCATTTTTGGGAGAAACAAGCAGTCAGACCATTGCTAACTCGAGATTAGTCTTCATTTTTCCAAATGAATCAATCACTCACAATCAAACAGGTGTTTATTTTCAAAGTCCTACTCCAACACCAATGCAAGTTCCTAATGAGTGTTCTTTTGATACACTCAAGAGTAAAATGCACAACACCCTTCAGTTAACCAACGATCAATTAGTGGATGAAATATACTACCGACAGTCATTCATAGATGCAGGTGAACAATTTTTTTTTCAATCTCTATAATTGAAAAATGATGATGATGCTTACACAATGTTAATGTGCAATGAGCAATAATTATGTGTTGGCCCTATAGAATTATTATGTACCATCAATAGAACACCAGATGGTATACTCAACCTGCTTCAACCCACTATCACTCTCACTCATGATGCAATTATGTATTACAACAGGAAATGGAACATACCACGCCAAGTTAGGTTTTTGGGTTACTCCTTCACTGAAACAAATCCAATAAGATTTTATATTCCTTTAAGATGTAGCATGGACAAACTCAAGGATTTAATCAAGCAAGTTGCACCTAAGGGGGTTCCCCCTTATGGAATTCACGAATCACAATTGGTCAGACGATTGTTCTTTCGACAACCAGGTCATGCCAAGTATGCAGAAAGTTTAATTGAATATGAAATAACATAATTGAAAAATGACGAAGACCTGCTAAAGGTGTTAGTACAATCTAACTACTGGAAACGATTATGTCCAATAAAAATTTTAGCTATTTTTAGCAAACCAATAATCCAAATGGAAGAAGACATGTCTCCTGCACAACATCTTTTAGACTATCATTAGTTTCATCATATTTACGTTGTAATTCTATTTTTAGTACGTTTCGTTATTCTTGTCTATCATCTTAGTCACCGCACTGTTTAATTTTATATGTATCAATTATTTATTCAGTGTGCTTTTTAACTTGTTTAACACTACTAACTAATTTTCTCAATTTTTAATTAATGTACATACCAAAACAAAAATTTCATCGACACATAAATTTAGCTAAAAAAAATACATACATCATAACTAAAAAATTATACTATAATTTTCTCAAATTTTTACATTTTTCTTTATCTATCTATCTATCTATCTATCTATATACATACATACATACATACATATATATATATATATATATATATATATATATATATATATATATATCTTAAAAAAATTATAAAAATTATTTTAATAAAAAATTGGAGAAAAGAATTATTTTAAAAAAATTTAATTTTTTAATAAAGCAAATATATTATTAGACAATTTTAATAATTTTTATTATTAAAAGTTTAATTTTTCATAACAGAATATTATTTTAATAATATTAAAATTTTAATTTTTTAATAAAAAAATATTATTTTAACAATATTAAAAGTTTTAATTTTTTTTACTAAAGAAAATATATTATTAGGCCAAGTTCAAATTTTAAAAAAAAAATCACCTACAAAATGTCTTATATAAATTAAATAATACAAGAAAAGTAATTATACTTAATAATATTATTTTCTTATTAAAAAAATTATTTTAATAAAAAATTATTCTTACAATCAATTAAAAATATATTTATATAATATAATATTTGTATTATTTTAATAATTCAAATTAAAATAAAAATTTAAACATAAAAATTAATTAAAAAAAAGAAAGGAAAGTAAGTAATTCGGGGTGACTAAACTCAACTTCCCAAAACTGTATGAAAGTTGTGTATATTGGAAAATTTTCCAAAAACATGTGTATTTTAGGAAAACGTAGGGGTTAGAAAGTGTATTTTAGGGGAGAAAAAAACCTAGTTTTTTTTCCTACTTACACACTCTCTTTTCAATTTTTGCCCAAATTACACCTATTTAGGTAATAATACTCAAATTGTACCTCTTTTCATCCCTTTGAGAAGTCGAGACTAGCCACCCCGACTTCGGTGGTTCATTTTTTTTAATTAATTTTTATTTTTATATTTTTATTTTAATTTAAATTATTAAAATAATACAAATATTATATTATATAAATATTTTTTAATTGATTTCAAAAAAAATTATTAATAGATTTTTATTAATAAGAAAATGATATTATTAAATATAATTATTTTTCTTATATTATTCAATTTGTACAAGACTTTTCTTAAGTTAACATTTTGTTTTAAAAAAAAAATTGAATTTTATCTAATAATATTTTTGCTTTAATAAAAAAAATTAAAACTTTTAATATTATTATATCACTAAATATAATTTGTTTGTTTATGTCATTAGATTTTTTTTAAATGATAATACTTTTTGTTTAACAATTTATTTATAGAAAAACATTATATTACATTATAGAGGAAAATTCATTAATGTGTGGACCAAATGTTTGATTTAGAGAGAAAAAATATCCCAAAAGTGCAAACATTTGAACCCTAAAGTTTGGTACACGTATTAATGGGTTTTCATACACATTATATTACAATCGGGAAGATATAATTAGCTCCATCTTGTGCTGTAGCCATCAATAATGTGCTAGTATATTTTCCGTAAAGTCATGTATCATCTACTTGTACTATGATTTGCAATATGCAAATTCATTAATGCATGGACCAAATGACCAAAAGACACGTTTAAACATTCTTATGCCCAATACGATTTCTCCCCCCTCAAACACACGGAGTTTGAGTAGCTACTACATCCCCGGGAACACAAGATTGCAAAGCTCCCAAAATTTTTTGCAGCTTGGCATATGATTCTTCCTAGTTTCCATGAATCATCTCAAACACTCTGTTTTTTTTTTTTTTGCTAACCATGTCTTCTTGTAAGATGAAGTATAATTCATGAACGTTTTGATCTCTCCAATCAACGTCTTGATGAAGACTGTTCGGTTTGTTTTGACAATTAGTTGGACGATCTGTGTTATGACATGTTTGTTGAGTTACCGATGATCTTGTCTGAGCATTGGTGCGAGACAAGTGTAATGGCCTCTGATACTCTTGATAATCCATTTGTTATGCCTCTTTGAATTGCATGCACCTAAGCTCCATGTACAACCATTTTCATGTGATTTACACATGAAGTTTAGCCTTCTCTGGTCAGAATATATTGTTCTGCAATCAAAATGATTTCTGATGTTATATTCGTTGATTGCTCAAATACATTGTGCTTTTTCATCGAAGGCCATGTCAACCTCGAGTGCACCGGTTGGTGGTTGTACATTATCATGTTGATGAATGAAATGGTGTTGATCAATGTAGTGTGGCAGGTGGTCAAGGTTCATGTCCACTGGACACCTAGGTTGGTGAAATTGCAATGGAGGTGGCGGAGGCGACGTTTGTTCGCCAACGCCCTCATCATCGCTTTGGTGATTGATGTGATCAGAGAAATGTTGATCCTCATCCTCACTAAAATCATCCATGTTTTGCTCATGAAATCGTATAATGGGATCTTCGTTAGTGATGTGATGTTCATTTGGATTTGATGTTTGTGTTTGTGGTTGTTGTGAGGGTGACGTAAATTAGGATGAAAGATGGTTTTGTTGGTCAAAGGAGGTTTGTTGGGCATAAAAAAAGAATCATTTTCGGATAATAGTTGTGTGTATGAAGTATAAATGTCAAAGGCGTCTTGTGTTTCGAGGTTGTTGTATGAAGACACTGGATCATTAAGGTACGGTAATTTGTTATGGAGGCAGTAGTTGTAGTTGTGGACATGACGGTTGTGGAGGCGAAGGTCGTGGTTGAGGAATAAGGTCCATAATAGCATAGCATTTGGCTGAATTCAATTGTGGATTCTAGAGAATTGTTTCCATCACACCTCTGAGATCGTCATTGTCGAGTAGTTGTGCTGAAATATAACGTGTCTGACCCTGATGAAATGAAATAGTAACAATTGAGCAACCTTTTTAGTTAGGAGACGATTGTTAATTTTCCGAATCGATTTTGTTAACGTAATAGAACAACTCACGTATATAAATATTGGGTTCACACATGTGCACACCGATCTCTGAACCAGGTCGTCTACAATGTGACCATTGTGGTAAATGACGGTCGCAATTTCTTTAGGTGGAGCCATGGGAGGTGCTTGTGGGATATAAGTGGAAAGACTACGAGAGTTACAAATAGAGGTTTGCTTTGTGAGAATGTTATTGTGTGTGATATGTTGTCAAATGGTAAAATTATATATAGGGTGAGAAAGTTTAGTACGAGAATTAGATGGCAAAGTTAGGTAGGAGAGTTAGATAGGAAGGTTAGGTGGGAGGGTTAGGTGGCAAAGTTAGTTATGAGGGTTAGGTGGAAAAGTTAGGTAGGCGAGTTAGGTGAGAGACATAGGTAAGATATTCAGTGTATGTGAGTGAATACTATGCAGCTGTAGAAATTTCCAAAGATGACAATCTATTTTTTGCATCATGAGTGTTGACCACGCGGATTATTGAGAACCACGTTAATGGGGTAAACGTACGCATGTGAGTGAACAATGTGCAACACCACACATTAATGTACATGACGAACGGTTCGTTGTATCATGAGTGTTGACCACAGTGTTCCGCATCGCACGTCGAGCCCACATGAATTGTTGAGAACCACGTTAATAGGATAAATGTACGCATGTGAGTGAACAATGTGCAACACCACACATTAATGTACATGATAGACTGTCCGTTGCATCATGAGTGGTTGTCCATTGAAGTATAAAATATTGTAATAATGGGATTAACTATGTTTAAGTACCTTTGTAACGGTTTCATGAAGAAAGACCTCAAATTAAGAGAAAAATAAAAAAAAAGTATGTTTCTCACCCTTAAAACAATGTTTAAGTGGTCATCTTATGCAATATTTTAACATCAAAGAATTCAAAAAAAATATAATGTGCACCATTTCCATGGAAAACCACCTCAAAATAGGAGCACAAAATCGAAAAACTATGATTTGAATCCTTCATGCAACTATGCTTCTTAAGTGTCCATGTTTTGCATTTTTTTTAAATTATGTCCAACACATTAATGATACCCGTGACACATTTTTTCCATAGTTTGAATGTCAAAGAATTCAAAAAAAAAATATATCGTATACCAGTTCCATGGACAATCACCTCAAAATAGGATCACAAAATCGAAAGAACTATGATTTGGACCCTTGCAACTATGCTTAAGTGCACATGTTCTAAATTTCTTTTAAATTATATCCAACACATTAATGATATCTGTGACACATTTTTTTTCATAATTTAAACGTCAAAGAATCCAAAAAATATAACGTGCACCATTTCCATGGACAAACCACCTCAAAATAAGAGCACAAAATCGAAAAAACAATGATTTGGACACTTGCAACTATGCTTAAGTGCCCATGTTCTGCATTTTTTTAAAATTATGTCCAACACATTAATGATATCCGTGACACATTTTTCCATAATTTGAACATCAAAGAATCCAAAAAAATATAACGTGCATCATTTCCATGGACAACTACCTCAAAATAGGAGTACAAAATTGAAAAAAACAATTATTTAGACCCTTACAACTATGCTTAAGAGCCTATATTATGCATTTTTTTAAATTATGTCCAACACATTAATGATATTCGTAACACATTTTTTTCCATATTTTGAACTTCAAAGAATTCAAAAAAAAAATATGTCGTGTACTAATTCCATGGACAACCACCTCAAAATAGGAGCACAAAATAAAAAATCTATGATTTGAACCCTTGCAACTATGCTTAAGTTTCCATGTTCTGCATTTCTTTTAAATTATGTCCAACACATTAATGATATCCGTGACACATTTTTTCCATAGCTTGAACATCAAAGAATCTATAAAAAAATATAATGTGCACCATTTCCATGGACAACCACCTCAAAATAGGAGTACAAAATCGAAAAAACTATAATTTGAACCCTTGATACTATGCTTAAGTGTCCATGTTCTGCATTTTTTTAAAATTATGTTCAACACATTAATGATATCAGTGAAACATTTTTTTCATAGTTTGAACATCAAAAAATCCAAAAAATATAACGTGCACCAGTTCCATGGACAACGACCTCAAAATAAGAGCACAAAATAAAAAAATCTATGATTTAGACCCTTACAACTATGCTTAAGTGTCCATGTTCTGCATTTGTTTTAAATTATGTCCAACACATTAATGATATTCATGACACATTTTATGATATTTTGAACATCAAAGAATCCAAAAAAAAATATATCGTGCACTGGTTCCATGGACAACCACCTCAAAATAGGATCGCAAAATCGAAAAACTATGATTTGGACCCTTGCAACAATGTTTAAGTGTCCATGTTCTGCATTTTTTTAAAATTATGTCTAACACATTAATGATATTCGTGCACATTTTTTCCATAGTTTGAACGTCAAAGAATCCAAAATATATATATCATGCACCAGTTTCATGGACAAACACCTCAAAATAAGAGCACAAAATAAATAAATAAAAGTATGATTTGGGCCCTTGCAACAATTTATAAGTGCTCATTTACCCGTTCATCTAAATGCACGGTTAACTAGTGACTCACCCAACTATAAGCAAATTCTATAAATACCACTACAGTTAAAGACATTCGTAACACTTTCAAATATTCATCTCAATTCCTACCACAATGTGTCACCCAACTGCATATGTTTGTGTTTACTACAACGGTCAAATCTGTAACACTAATGAGGACACCACCTTCGTTAGTAACAACACAAAAACTTTAATGGTCAACAAGACCATAACCTTTACACAAATGCTTGAACTTGTTCACCAAAAACTAAACATTGAACCACAACAATATATTAAACATCTCCACTTTCGGTGCCCCATATTTGAGTCATGACAACGTTATATGTACACATCTTTTATTCTGCGAGATGATGCTGATGTTAGAAAAATGTTCAACATTTTTTACAACAATCCATCACTATCATTTGTGGAGTTATTTGTCACAATCTGTGATAATAATAACCCACCAAGCAACCAACATGACTCAACCTCCAATCTTGAGGACTTATTAGATGAATACAAGAGTTGTTGGATCAAAAACCATGATAGTGATACTGACTCCTCTTCCGGACCCGAAGGAAGTAACAAGTCTCCATCTCACGAAACAATATTCAAATGGGATTGATAATCTAGGGATGATTCATGTCTTAGATGTTTCTGCTTTGAGGTTTTCATGTAGTGTTTTATGTTCGTGTTCAGTGATCACTTTACGTAATGAAATAAATTTTTTGTTTAAATTTAAGTTAACAATTTCCAATTTATCCACTTCTACTATAGTAGGTGGCATGGTAACATAATTGTCGAAATTCACAACACTTTGCAATTTACATTATAAACTGTTTAAAAAATTAAATGTCTCACCAACAAAATTGACATAAAATGAACAACTCATAATCTCTTTTTTCACTCTAAAAATTATAATAGATATTTGTTGTATTAATTATTTTGTCACTTTATCATATTTGGCTCATTGTCATTCTTTTATAACCCTCTCACAAAAGCATGGTTCTATGGTGTTGTAGCAGTTGGGGCTAACTCGAGCCTTGGTGGTTTTATCTGCTGGATGTGGTGAGGGAAATCATGAAAACTCATGACATCACTTTCTCAAAGCGACCCAAAATCACTTTGTGGATGCAGAGGGAATTATTTGATCAGGTAATTGCATAAGGAAGCTTACCATTGCAATACTTAGTGGATATTCTTATTCAACTTACTTTGAGCTCACCAACGATGACACCAAATCAATTCTAGTGGTTTCCCTCTTTTCTTTCTTCTCTTCTATAGGTTTCAGTTTTTTTATTCAAACAATTTTAACTAATTACTGACCAATCTACACCAAGAAATGCCTTCACCTACATATGAGACTATGATCTTGATACACCATCATTTTTCAAATACTTAATACTGCGAACGTACTAGTGATTAATTCCCAGCCAATGTTTCCAAGAAAAACAATATCATGTCTAGTGATACGATAGTTAGATAATTTAGCTTCCCCACCAATCATCTTTAACTCTTTGGATAAGAGAAAGGAACTCCATCCGTTATCATCTTAAATCCTCACTCCATAGTTCATAGGAGTCTTACATGGCTTGGCTCTCATCAAAGTAGTTTCAGTCAACGGTTGAATCCAAATTAAATCTTGAATAAAAAAAATTGTCTTCGACATAAGTTCCAAAATTCCCATTCCTCCTATTTGTCCTCCTTTCCTCAATCCATGTTGCATATATATTAACCATGTCCGAGCCTGCTTAAGCACGTAGGAAATAAGGAAGCACAAACACGTCAAAATATATTAACCATGTCCGTGTCGTCGGACACTGTGAACACTCCAAATTGCATTTTACATATTTTATTTAGAAATTACAAATATCTTTCGTAAGAAATATTTTTGTTTGAATTGAATATGATTATTATGAATAATAAAAAAATTCTAAATATTTAATATATTGACAAGACACAACTTAGATTTGAGATCACTAATTAAGCTGAAAAATTCATAAATCAATATAAATAATAATGATATGGTACTTAGTTATATTATAACATTTCATTATATTTTTAATGGCTCGCTCATTTTTTAAATTATAATTGTTACAGGATATTGGTTAGTTAGATAGGTTATTAAGAATGTTTATTAAACTCTATAAATAGAGCTAAAATTTCCTCTTATTTGTATCTTTTATTAATCTTTAATTCAGTAGGATATTTTTAAGAATCCCAATCCTGTATATTCCTTGAGCTCTACAACATTGGGTCTCATCAATTAAGTGTGATTTGTATCTCTTTTCAAAGTTCTGACAATAAATCACACCTTTTCTCGTGACATGGACTAATCATATTATTATTTGCTCCAAGAATTAGAAAAGGGGCCATGTGAAACATGTGATATATATAGCACCCCTTCAACAAGAATTAGAAAAGGGGCCATGTGAAACATGTGATATATAGCACCTCTTTAACAGCGAGTGGGATCCATCAGCAACTTCTTCCATCATTGAAGCTTTGATTTTGTGAGTTTTTTTCATTAGACCTGATCGATTCATCAGTTTACTTATCGGATCATTCAGTTCAGTTTGATTTTTAAAATCATGAAAATAACAGAGTTAAATTGAATCAGATTAAAGTTAGAAAAAGAAATTAACATCCGAAATGAACTTGAGAGAAAAATTATAAATTTTACTAACAAAATTGAAGTTTAATTTATTTATAAAAATTGTATACATATTTAAGATAGAGCTATTTGATAAGTTTAATTCATTTATAATTAATTTGATTAATTTATAAATTTGTTTATTAGGCTTTTTATATATACAATACTCCCTCCGTTATCTTTTATAAGAAAAAAAGTTCAAATTGTTCAAATTTTTTGTTCTTCAATATAAGTTAAACTTAAACTTATTTTTGTCGATTATGTTTAAAATTAGGGGATTTGTGTTTAATATCAAGTTAAATGAAAGGTAAATTTAAAAAAAAATATTTTTTAATTAAGAATGATACAATATAAAATAAATTAACTTTCTTGATAAGTGGGAAATCAATATTTTTTTTTAAGAGAACGGAGAGTATTTCATAAGATTGGAATCTAGAACTTTTTCCAATCTATCTCAACCCTATTAGATCTCAACCCTATTAGGGGATGGGGGGATTGAGGTGGATGTGTGTGGGTGCAGCTTTTCGAAGTTAATAGATACACGTAATGGGGTGTGAAAATTTTATTTTTCATTTAACATTTGTATTGCACAAACAACATTATTGCATCCAACATTATTGAGGGGCTTGCTAGCTAGTTGCTGTGTTCACATTGAGAAGAGGCAACGAACAAAACTATTCCATGACGATGGTGTTATAACAAAAGATGAAAGTTTGAAAAAAAAAAAAAAAGAATTTCAAGTCCCACATTTCTCAGGATAAACACTTAAATATTGTTTCACTCCCCTACATATAGAGAACTCATTTCTTCATTTTGCCTTACCGCAGTTGAGAAACATTTCCTCAACTTTTCTTTCTTCCTCTCATATTTCAGCCGATACATTTCCGACAAACTTCTCCCTCTTTCTTTCTGTCGCTCTATAATTTCAGTTGGTTATAATAGTGACTTTTTAAGTCATATTTTCGATTGGCTATAAAAGTGACTTTTCAAGTCATATTTTTTGGTTGGCTATTAGAGTGACTTTTTTAGTCATATTTTCGGTTGGTTATAAGAGTGACTTTTCTAGTCATATTTTTTGTTGGCTATTAGAGTGACTTTTCAAGTCATATTTTCGGGTGGCTTTAGAGTGACTTTTCAAGTCATACAAGAGGGTGTAATTCTAGAAAGGTTTCCTCAGTGCAGTGGGAATCTTATACAGTGATCTGGGCTGTTTTATCCTGGGGACTTCGTGGTTGATAGTCTGCTTGCACAATTTTTTACAATGCCATGAAACGTCTTAAAGAAAGCGACATTGTCCGCGACTCAACCAGTAATTTTTTCGGTTTGCCATAAACTATTGTTCCAATCTATATTTTTGGCACAATTTTTCGGTTTGATAAGTGGGAAATCAATATTTTTTTTTAAGAGAACGGAGAGTTTTTCGTAAGATTGAAATCTAGAACTTTTTCCAATCTATCTTAACCCTATTAGGGGGTGGGGGGATTGAGGTGGATGTGTGTGGGTGCAGCTTTCCTAAGTTAATAGATAAACCCAATGGGGTGTGAAAAATTTATTTTTCATTTAACATTTGTATTGCACAAACAACATTATTGCATCCAACATTATTGAGGGGCTTGCTAGCTAGCTGCGGCGTTCACATTGAGAAGAGACAACGAACAAAACTATTCCATGATGATGGCTATGCCTATATATATGTTATAGTGTCTGTGTCTCATTAGTCTTAGTGTGGTTAAAGAATGGCTTCTATACAATGGCCATATGAGCAACTTAAAACAGCTTTCTCTGTTTCTACTTTTCATCAATACCTTTTCCTCTTTCTTCTTGTTATTGTTGTGTTAAAGCTAACAAGAAGACCCAAAATCAAACCCAGTTTCAATCTGCCTCCCTCCCCAAGAAAGCTACCAATCATTGGCAATCTTCATCAACTAAGCAAATTGCCATACCATTCTCTTAGAACCCTCTCACAAAAGCATGGTTCTCTGATGTTGTTGCAGTTGGGGCAGACTCGAGCCTTGGTGGTTTCATCTCCAGACGCGGTCAGGGAAATCATGAAAACTCACGACATAACTTTCTCAAACCGACCCAAAACCACAGCAGCAAAAACCTTGCTGTATGGATGTAATGACATTGGTTTTGCATCCTATGGAGAAAGCTGGAAACACAAAAGAAAAATATGTGTCCTTGAGCTTCTGAGCCCCAAAAGGGTGCAGTCACTTAGTCTCATCAGAGAAGAAGAGGTTGCAGAATTGATTAACAAGATACGTGAAGCAAGCTTGAGTGATGCATCCTCCTCTGTGAATCTAAGTGAGTTGCTTATTGAAACAACAAACAACATCATCTGTAAATGTGCTCTTGGAAAGAAATACAGTACAGAAGATTGTCACAGCAGGATCAAAGAGCTTGCAAAGAGGGCGATGATTCAACTTGGAGTTGTCACTGTGGGGGATCGCTTTCCTTTCTTGGGTTGGGTTGATTTTCTAACTGGCCAAATTCAAGAATTCAAGGCTACTTTTGGAGCATTGGATGCCTTATTTGATCAGGTAATTGCGGAGCATAAGAAGATGCAGAGGGTATCTGATCTCTGCTCCACTGAGAAAGACTTTGTGGATATCCTCATCATGCCTGACTCTGAGCTCACCAAGGATGGCATCAAATCAATTCTATTGGTTTCCCTCTTTTTCTCTCCTGTAGCTTTCTTTTTCAAATTCAATCGTTTTAGCTGACTTACTTGCAGACACAATAATTTGGTCACTCCAACTGGTAATTTGTATTGCTCTAGTCTCGAAAGTTTTTTTATGTCTATAAAAATTAGTCCTTAAAGGGGTGAAATTATTTACAAGTTGACAGTAAACTTGATAGTGCGTTGACACTTACAAGGACTAATTTATAGATGTGAGGGTCGGAACAATATATGTTGTTACTTTAGACCAAATTATATTTTAATCCTAAAAATATATAAAAAGCATCATTATAAGCCGTCTTTAAGGCTCATGATTAAAGATTGCTAACTTCAGGACAGTCTAATACAACACAGAATTTTTATATCCCAAACAAAAAGGTTGAGTTCGGAATTACTATTAATATTATTTTTATAATTTCAGGATATGTTTGTAGCAGGAAGTGAAACAACCGCATCAGCACTAGAATGGGCTATGGCAGAGCTCATGAAAAATCCAATGAAATTGAAGAAAGCCCAGGATGAGGTGAGAAAATTTGTAGGGAATAAATCAAAAGTAGAGGAAAATGACATCAATCAAATGGACTACATGAAATGTGTAATCAAAGAAACTCTAAGGTTACATCCACCTGCTCCTCTCTTGGCTCCTAGAGAGACAGCATCTAGTGTGAAACTGGGAGGGTATGATATTCCAGCAAAAACACTGGTATATGTCAATGCATGGGCAATTCAGAGGGACCCTGAGTTTTGGGAAAGACCTGAAGAGTTCATTCCAGAGAGACATGATAACAGCCGGGTTCATTTTAATGGCCAAGACTTGCAATTTATTACATTTGGTTTTGGGAGAAGGGCATGCCCCGGAATGACGTTTGGGCTTGCTTCTGTTGAGTATATTCTGGCCAACCTTCTTTATTGGTTCAATTGGAAGCTGCCTGCAACTCACACATCTGGACAAGACATAGACATGAGTGAAACATATGGCCTAGTTACCTACAAGAAAGAGGCACTTCATCTTAAACCAATCCCCTTTTTCCTTTAAATCCATGGTTTAATTTACTTTAAAGTGATCTATGTTATAAGGAGGGACGGATCCAAACAATAAATATCAGTGTGACTAAAATATAAAAGAAATTATAGACTAAAATATATTGAAAATAAAAAATAATGTTTAATAAAATATTTACAATGAAAATCGTCTACTACCCATTTTTTGAAAATGAACTAAAATAATATCATTGTTGATTATTTCAAGAATATCTCTTTCTATAAAAGTTACAAGACGATCATTTAACCATTGATCACCCATTTTGTTACATAGCTGACTCTTCAAAAACTTCATAGCTGAAAAAACACGTTTCATGCTTGCAGTTGCTACCGGTAAGACTAAAGCCAACTTCAGAAGCCTATAAACTATATCAAATGTGTTACACTTTTTTGTTTCCACAAGAAAGTCCTTTTAACTTTGCAAATTTTGGATCACATCGAACATTTTTAACATAATTCTGAAGCTGATGTCGCACCACCACTTCCGGCACATCTACAAAATCATTTGGATAAAGTTCAACCATCCTCAACAATTTTTTCACATCAAAAGCTTCAAATGATGATGAGGGACTCAAACATGAAACACATTGTAAAAGTTTAGTATTATCTTCATCAAACCTAGCATTGAGCTCATGCAACTACAAATCTAAAACACTAAATAAATAATCATGCTTATAATGATGCAAATTAGAAACACTAGAAGTGGTAGCATGTCGTCTAGGTTTCTTCCCTTGCACATACAATGCATCCAAATCAGGCACATCAATATCATGTTTATTGCAATTTTCCATAACCTTAGATATAAGTTCTTCCCATCCATCATTCCTCATTTCTTGTAATTCTTCTTTGGTGGCTTTGACAAGTGATAAAGCATTCAAAAGATCTTGATCACGCTTTTGTAGCGCTACACTTAAATCATTTGTAAATACTAAAATCTCAACCATTAGGTATAACATGAAAATAAAATCAAAGGACTGAAGCACATCTAGTAAAAGCATAGTTTCACCATATTTTTCAAATGACGTATCTTTCCCGACTTCTTCAAGTACCTCAATAATGGCACCATATATAGTCATCAAACTAGTGAAAGTCCTAAAGTGGGGACCCCAACGAGTGTCACCCACTTTAGTAATAGACGATTCTTGATTTAATCTACTACCAGTCTCTATCTGACCCTCTTCAATCAATTTAGCAAATTGAGATACTTGTTTGTCCCGAAGCAATTTTTGTCTCGTCCTTTTGAATCGTAGGAGCAGGCATAAAGTTATTATCCGGAGTACAACCTATTACATTAGTTATCTCTGGGTTATATATTTATTTCATTAAAATTTTATTTTAATACTATATGTTTATTATTTTGATATCATAACTTAGTACTGATTTATAACTACGAACATGTAGCCTTTGTAAAAAAAAAAAAAAACAAACTAAGAACGTGTAATTATAAAAAAAAAACATTATTTTTAACATTATATTATTTAACATAAGTAAATATTTAATATTTTAAAAAAATAATAAGTATAAAAAATTATCTTAAAAATTAAAACTTATGATTTTTGTTATAATTACATGTTCTTTAGGTTATTTTTTTTTATTTATCAATTAGCATAATAGTTAATTTTACTAAATATTTTTAATTTAATAAACTAACTTAAAAAGTTTTTAGTTAAAATTATAATTTCAAAAATTCTGGTGTGACTATAGACACACTCTGCCTCAACGTGGGTCCACCCTGGTCTTAGGTTAACAAGGAGGAAGTTGTTTAAGTTTTTGATAATAATAAAAATAAAAAAAAAACACAAGTGAAAGGGTTTTGATGACCCTACCTTCAAATTTTCTTCTCCTTAATAGTGACATTTTCAATCTAAGGTCCGAAATTTCCATTCCTATTTTCCACACCTGTGACCATTGCATCAAAATTTAAAGTCTTAATTAAAAAAATCTACAAATGGGTGATCACTCGATCAGAATTATTCCTTACCATTTTCTTCCCCTTGATGATATGACTATATTTGTCTTCAACGTGGGTTCCAAAATTCCAATTTCTCCTATATTTCTTCTCGTCTTCAATCCATGTTATATTGTTGCTGCAATAGATACTTGTTGCTTAATCACCTAGGAAGTAAGGAAGCACAAACACCTCAAAATAATAACCAAGTCCGTGTTGGGCACTTTCAACACTCCAAACTGCATTCTACATTTTGTTTTTATTTTTTAAAGCTCAAACCGGCACAAATAGGTAATGTCACTGTACATAGATAAATTATATTATTATGTTCCTAATAACTGCCACATTTTTAAATTTTCAATTTTCACTTCTATGATTTGTATGCTATATTAATATTAATTTCGTACTAAATTTATTATTCATATTATAGCTATCATAATTTTTCAGATTTACTGTATCGCTCAGTATACGTTATGTCCTAGGTGTCATATCCACCATACTTTCATGCCAAGAAACCTTGGTGTCCTCCACTATGCTGTCAGTACTGTCATCGACAAATAGCATTAATATTTAAGAATTATATTTAAGAACAAAATGATTGTGGTACCTAAAGATACATTAAACATCCTAAAGCCAAGGGTCCAACCCCTATATTCATCCTTTTTCCCAGCTCAGTATCAATTTGCAACCAAGAGAAGAATGGAGGTTACACAAAGGATTAGAGTTTTAATAATCACAACATAGAAGGCATCTCTAAAATTCTTGAAACAAATTTTAGCGTGGTAATGAATAACCTTCTTCAAGACATTGTGTTTTGATATCTTGCATTAGGCGTTGAAGAACAGTTGGGTTGCTCGTAACAATAGCATCAACATGTTCAAACAACATCTTTTGCATGGATTCTGCATCATCAACTGTCCAGGCATACACCTTTTTGTTCCTCCTGTTCACCACAATGCAAAATGTGGTAAATAATAAATACACCACATGTTCATGCTAGAAGCTGCCAGATGCTAGATGCTTTAATAAAAAATACTACCAGTGCAAAACTTTCATAAGCTTTTCATCAATCAGTGGATGATAGACACCAACAACCTCAGCACCTTTCATTCTCAACAAATTTGTCCTAGCTCCAGTAGAAGGATCCCTCATAACAATGTAGCCAACCTGCATCATCCCAGACTGAACTGAGTGGAAGTTGAAGTGGACATTAAAGCACGTAAAATTAACACATCTATAATACAATTCCAGGGCTTGCAGCTTCGTAATGATACAAACAACTTGTCATTAATAGATACAATTATAAAAAAAATTAATTAGGCACAATTAAGGTAAAGACTTACAGTCAGTTAACATAAATGTTATTTCCACTTCCGTAACTATTCTCCAAACAAGAATAACCATTTTGATTACCACCAAAATGGGCCCAAATCATTATAACTCCTTTACTCTTCTCCAGTTCTTCTATATTCATGCAGCTAGTCATTTACTTGTGGATTAGACTAATACTTTTGGTTGTTCTAGACTCAGTTCGGACCACTTTCTCATGTCATTTGCTATTTAAGAGGTTTTGAGATGACTAAAGAAGGAATCTCTTTCAAAGTGTGCAATGTGCACTGTTATAAGGTGTTCATGGAAGTAATGCATGAATTTTTAAGGTTAGGTTTTTGGAGGTGCTCAGCTCATGGCTATTTTTAGAAAGGTTCCTTTGTTGGACATGTGGAAAGACTGTCGGGCTTTGCAGAGGTGTGCTATACCAGTTCAGTTGTCTGTTAGGTTTTATTTTTTCAATTCTTTGGTTCATCCTAGGAGGGTCTCTATTCTAATCCTCTCCATTCTCTAATAATATTTATTCTTTTATCCAAAAAAAAGAAAGGTAGCTTCCTATGTATAGTAAAATTTTCCATTCTCTGAAAGAATCAAAACTAGTATACTTCAGTGCTGCAGCTGCAGCGAAACTATCACTATCAGAATGCATAGATGGCCTTGATGGCTTTGTTTTCACAATAAAGACTCAATGCATTGAATCAGCATGGATATCTGAGACCTGCCCTAGGCCTTTCCATGCTTTGTAGAAAGGGTTCTGTTATTTGCACACCACTTTTACACCAACTCTCAGAAGCATTATCTTATTAAGCATTAATTATCATTCAGTGTTTATAATAAATCGCTTGCAACGGCCAAAATTTCAATGCTTAAGTAACTAGGCGTATAAGTTAATACAGCCAAAAGCTGTACAATCTTTTGTTCCATGTTCCCCAGCCAATCAATTTTTAGGAAAATAAATCATTTTTTCTCTTGCCATTTTATATTGAAATGAAGCCTAAAAAAAATAATCAAAGAAAAGCTATCATACAAGACAACAGAAGATTTTCATATGCCAAAATAGTGACATCAAAAAATGAAAAAGGCATGCAAACAAAACTATTTAAACTGCTTCTTACTGTAATTTCTGATGAGAGTTTAATTACATCCCTTGCTAAAATGTCACTTTTAGCCCATATGAGGCAGTTGCTGCACTCCGTCTTCTCCACCTGAAACAGATATATTGTTTTGACACATGGAAACTACATGGCTGCAAAAAGAAAAAAATAAATATTTTGAAGAAAAACTAAGGACTTGCTACAGGACCAGGACAAATGTAATGGAGAGGGATGAGTCCTAACAGGATTAGGTTGATGGCAACAGGTTCACCAACATCTATCAGTTCAACCAATAAGACCAAAAGGGTGACCCAGTGCACAAGGCTCTCATCCAGAGGAGTCTGAGGATTTACCCCCAGGCTATTTCTAGGATTTAAACTCATGGCATCTAGGTCACAAAACACCAACCTTACCATTGTGCTTAGGTTCACCCTTATTTCACCAATAAGACCACCTCATTATTTTCTTTCTTTCTCTATTTTCAAGCCATAGAAGGCCCAGTATATTGAAGACCCACAGCAGTGTTGTTAAATGGCGGCGCCATGGAAGAATGGCATGGTGATTTTTTGCCAAACGCCATAGGCAATTTGAGGAGGGAGGCCCACAATGGCAGTGCCATAGGCCGCAATGGTGTGTTAATATGGAGGAATTTTGGCCTTCCACCATCCACCATTGATAACACTGACCCAAAGGAATATTTTAGAGATTGAAGTCATGGTAGTCTTGGACGACCGATGAGGAGACATTGTAGTTAGGACACTAAAGAAAGACAAGGAAGAAGGGAGAAAAGGTTTTGTCATGTGTGTTGCTCAATTAATGCATTCTGCTTTGCTTCCAATCCATGAAACAGGGGGGAGGGAATGTGATAGGCCCGTAATACAATCAAGGCCCTATCCTCACAACACAGGCCCAAACGTAACCTAAAGACCCCAACTAAATTCAAAGATTTTCAGATAAGAATGAAATAATTCTAGAGTATTCCATTATAGCTGTTGAGTGGTGGGAGACACTGTAATATTCCGTTGTGTACCTTGACTTTGAATTTCTGTATTTAACCATTCAAAGGGTTCATAAATAATATAATGGATATTTTACTCTAATTAGTAGCCTAGTGTGGTCTATAGCTATATTCCTCGTCATTTTGTAGTCTCAGATAGATCTCCAACCTATCATTGGTGCTTTCTGATTCACGCATGCCTCCCAAACCGAATCTCGGGGAGGTCCGACAGACTCTGCACGATAGACTCAGTGCTACGCAAGAGCACCAGTCTATGCGTTATGAGCAGCTTCATTCTGCCATGGACACTCGTTGTGATACGCCTTAAAGTATTATCAGCTCCTAAGCTGACAAGGTGGCCACATTACCTGCCTTTTCCACTCCTGCCACTAATTTGGACGATCCACTAGGTGCTAATGGGGGCCCCTTCCACACCCCGTATTTTCCATGTTGGTCTTGACGGCACGATGCATAATATTACCCCTTCTCCACAAGCTCATTCTCACCTTCATAATACTGCTGGTTTTGGTTCTAATAACCAGTTTCCTCCACCATTGGTGGCTCTTCATATAATACCACCCCTAACCCTTCCATTTGTTTTTCAAAACTTCAACTCAATCCCTTTGATGGCCAAGACCCCTTTAACTGGTTGCTCCAAGCTGAACAATTTTGTGCTTTACAAAGTTCCCCCCAAGCAGCACTTTGCATGACCGCATTCTATATGTGAGGTGAATCCATGAGTTGGTTCAAATGGATGCACAAAACCATCAACTCACAGATTGGGAGACGTTTACCCATGCCTTAGAAGTTCGTTTCAGACCCTCTTCCTATGAGAATCACCAAGTTGAGCTTTTCAAGCTCCGCCAGTATAGCACAGTGGCTGAGTATCAACACCGCTTTGAGAAACTTTCTAACCGTGTTTTCGGACTAAATGCAGAAACGCTTCTCAACTGTTTCCCTTTCAGCCTCTCTCCTAACATTCGTTGAGAACTGGCTGTCCTTAAACCTTTTTCCATCCATCATGCCATCGGATTAGCCAAGTTGGTGGAGGCCAAATTGAAAGACTTCAAGCCTAAACCTAACCCCAAACCTCCTTACCCTGCTACTTCGTCTAACACCACCCACCTTGCCACCCCTTCCCTTAAACACTTAACCCAAGCCCAATACCATGAACAGAGAGCCAAAGGCCTTTGCTATTACTGTGAAGAAAAATATGTCCCAGGACATAGGTGCCAAGCATCCAAGTTTCTTTTGTTGCTTATGGATGATGATCCTGTCGAATCAACTTGTCAGCCCATGCCTCCACATGAGCCTTTATTTGAGCCACAAGAGGAACCTACCCATCATCTTCAACTATCCACCTATGCCCTTATGGGTTTACCTTCCTCTAACACCCTTCATTTCAAAGGCTTTATTTTGGGCCAAACCATGATTGTATTAGTTGACTCGGGAAGCTTGCATAACATCTTGCAACCCAGACGCACTCGCTGCCCATTTGAACCTTTCCATTTCCCCAACTGTTGCTTTTCCAGTGATGGTAGGGAATGGTGATCACATTTATTGCTCGGGACTATGCTCTAAGGTTCCCTTGGAGATTCAGGACCAGGTTTTTGAGGTTCCCATGTACTTCTTCCTATCCAAGGTGCTGACTTGGTTTTGGGTGTGCAATGGCTCAGTTCTTTAGGTCCCATTACCTCTGATTTCTCCATCCCATGTATGACTTTCACTCACTACGGAGGCCCTATTACCCTAACTGGTAACACTACCCTCAAACCAACAGCAACTACTTTCCATCAATTTTGTCATTTCATCCACCAAGACTCCATTGCTTCGTGTCACTTAGTTACTTATACCCAGTCCGAACTAGATACCATTACCACTCCATCCACCCAAGACCCTTTTACATCTTTTAGCCCAGTCGTTCAACTTCTCCTTCACCAGTTTGCTTCCATATTTAGCAAACCACAAGGTCTACCCCCTCCCTGCACCCACGATCACCATATCCCTTTATTACCAAACACTAAGTCTGTCAACATAAAACCCTAGCACTACCCTCACACCCGAAAAGAAGCTATGACTAAATTCATTTCTGAAATGGTCTAGGAGGGTCTCATAGTACCCAGCCATAGCCCGTTTTCATCCCCGGTTTTATTGGTTTGAAAAAAGGATGGCACATGGAGGTTTTGTGCAGACTATCGGGTCCTAAATGCCATTACCATTAAAGATCAGTTTCCTATAACAATTGTGGATGAATTATTAGATGAGTTACACGGTGCCACCATTTTTTCAAAAATTGACTTACACTCAGGCTAACACCGAATACATGTTGCCCAAGAAGATACACACAAAACCTCCTTTCGAATGTTTGAGGGACACTACGAGTTTTTGGTGATGCCATTTGGCCTCACTAATGCCCCAGCCACTTTTCAGGCAGCAATGAATGATCTGCTGCGGCCTTATTTACGACATTTTGTGCTTGTGTTTTTCGATGATATTTTGATTTACAGCTCTTCCTAAACTGATCACTTACAGCACCTAGCGTTGGTTTTTAATTTTTTACAGGACCACCAGTTCTTTGATAAGTTCAGTGAAGTGTCTGTTTGCTGTGACTACTGTGGCATACCTGGGTCACATTGCATCCAACAAGGGGGTTCAACAAGACCCAGAGAAGATACAAGCAATTCTGGATTGGCCTCCCCCTCACTCCCTCACCACACTTCAGGGTTTTATTGTTGCTTTATACGAAATTATGCTAAGCTCGTGTTCCCCCTCATGGATCTGTTACGCGACTCAAATTTTAAATGGAATACAAATTCCGAATCAGCTTTTACAGTTTTAAAAAAAGCTATGACCACTGTTCCAGTCTTGCAGCTTCCTTAATTTGCTCTTCCTTTTGATGACGAAACAGATGTGTTCACCACTGCTATTGGTGTCGTCCTTTCTCAACTAGGTCACCCAACTTCTCCGGTAAGAAACTTTGCCTGCGCATGCAACTAGCTTCTACATACGCAAGGGGAATGCCTTCCATTACAGATGCTGTAAGAAAATGGCACCATTATCTAATTGGCAACAAATTTAGAATATTCACAAATCAGCAGAGTTTGAAGGCCCTTACTCTCTCAAGGGTGGCATACTCGAGAACAAGATAGATGGGCTACTAAACTTCTGCGGTTCGATTATGAGATTATTTTTTTCCTTGGGCAATATAACCTGTAACATCTCATTTTTTATAAAATAAATTAAAAATGATTTTATTTAAAATAAATAGAATTTTAGGAAAATAATGAGCTTTTTGTAATTAAATAAATAAGAGAAATAGTTTTATTAATTAAAATAATATTTTTAAGGTAAATAAAATGATAAAATAAAAAAAAAATAGAGTAAATAATAGGCCCAGAGTATCCTAGCTATAGATAGAGACATAATAGGTCACTTTTTGCATTTACGAAACGTCTCTACACTATCTTCCTCTCAAATCCGTTTTCCCTTCTTTCTTTTCCAAAATCCTTTCTTTTTCCAGCATACACTCAAACCTGTCTCAGTAGAACGACGATCTCGAACTCGTTAACCATTGGATTGTCGTGAAATTTGAACACGAGATTTGAAACTTATTTTCGCACACACCCACCGTTGGGATTTTTGAGATAATGTATGTGGTAGAAGAAATGTCTCTCACACTGAGCTTTCTCTTTTCTAGCATACACCCAAACCTGTCCTAGTAAAACTACGATCCCAGACTCATTAACCGTTGGATCGTCCTGAAATTTGGATACCACCTATGGAACTCATTTTCTCACATTCTCACCATTGGGATTTGCGAAATAATGTTTTTGCCAAGAGAAATTGGTCTCACACGTTGACAGTGAAATGGAAGCTACAATCTTTTCTCCTTCTTTGTAACGTTTGAAAATCCTAGCAGAACAATCAGAGGAAAAACTTGAAGAGTCTCACGGAACTGCTAGAGATGCCGCTATCACTATCGGACTTCACCTGTGAGTCCGCTTAGAGGTAAGAGATGAGTTATTTACAATTGAGGAGTAATGAGAACATGTATAAGAATCCTTAGAGGATCAAATTGAGGTTTATTTTGAGATGTTTATTTTATTGTAATTCTTCCTATATGATCATGTGAAATTGTTTGAGGGGTTTTACTCCTCATGTTGTGAGAAGCATTTTCGTATAATTTGTTTGTATTTTGGACAAAATTATTATATTAGCGTAATAAATTGTTATATTGAGATCATGAAATTGTGATTGAAATTATGTGTAATGGATAAATTGAATGTGTTGAGTTATGAGATACACATAAATATGTGATGGTGGATTGTGATGTTGTGATATGTTAAAATTATGGACGTGAAATTTGGTTATGAATTATACAATAAACTGACTGGTGTTTACCTTGAGAAAAGTGTTTATGTGCAGTATTAAACGGAAAGTGTAGGATTCCTAATTAGGAACCTAAGGTGTTAAATTTGTAGTGCAATGTGTTAAACGTGTTTGAAACATAAGTGTGAGGTTGTGCGTATTGTATAATTCATAAGCAGTGTCTGTGTGCAAAAATTATTTTAAGGATTGGACCTGAATTAGAAAGGTGCACGGATTCTTTGGAGTCTAGGCCTTGGGGGTAAATACACTCGATTTGAGTGCTCTTTTAAGCCTATGTTGATCTCATATGGTTGGAGCATTCTCGCAAAACAGAATGACCCTGCACCTTATGATTTTACTCAGTGAGAGTGATCTAACATACTCATTGTGTGGTGTGTCTTGTTATATACTCCTAAGCACCCCAGTGTGATTTTTCACTGACATGATACCACATTGCATGTAGGCTTGAGTCTAAGTATAAATGTTGCATAACGTCTGTGAATTGTTTATTATGAAATTGATAAGTGTTGCTACGTCTTGACTCGAGTGTTTGATTCATGTGTAACGTGAATGGTAATTGAAAAATGAATTTTAAATGATAAAGTGGTGAAGTAATGTGGATTGTATTAAGTTGAGCTATGTTATAAATACTTCTATAATTTATTTTAATTATGTCTTTGTTTATCTGTATTTTATTTAGAAATGTGATAACTCACTCTCAGTGTGTTGTTTGTGTTTGGATCTTGTGATGATCTCGAACCTTGTGTTCGTGGGAGCAGATGACTAGGTGAACGACTTAACCTCGTGTTACAGGATGCTGGGACATAATGCTCTAATAGGATGTGACATTGGGGCATGAGTTTTTGTTTTAAATGCATGATGTGTTGAGATGAAAATATTCCAAACAAGTTTTATATGTAATAGTGAAGTGAATGTGAACCTTTTACCCACGTGAACTCTTTTATGTTCATTGAATAAAATCTCATTTTACATAATTTCATATTTTCAAGTATTTTATTATATAAATATGTATATCGAGGTAGAGGGTGTTACATAACCGAGTAGCAGACGCCTTATCCAAATCAATTCATGCTAAGGAGACCCCAACAGATCCTTCCATGTTGCTGACAGTCTCCTCCATTGTCCCAGATCTTTTAATAGAATTACAACAACACTTTCTGACTCACCCAGATGGACAGAATCACATGCAGAAATATGAAGCAGAGGCACAGTCAAATTCAAACATTCAAATCACAAAAGGGTTAATTTTGTTTCAGAACAGAATTTTTATACCCAAATATCAATCCATGAGGGAGACTCTCATGAATGCCTTCCACAGTTCTGTTGAAGGGGGACATTCAGGAACCAAAGCTACTTTAGCTAGATTGGCTTCATCCTTTTTTGGCCTGGAATATCCCAAGATGTTAAGGGATTTGTAACTCAGTGCCTCATTTGTTAGCAATCCAAGTATGTGCAAGCCAAGCCACATACCTCATATACAATGGGAACACATTAGTATGGATTTTATTACTAATCTCCCTAATTCAAGAGGCCATACAAAAATTTGGGTCATCATGGACAGATTTACAAAATTTGCCCATTTGTGGGATTACCTTCTAAGTTTTCAGCACCGATCCTGGCTGCAAGATTCTCAGTTGAAATTTGCAGACTTTATGGCATGCCTCAATCCATTGTCAGTGACAGAGACCGCCTTTTCTTAAGAAAATTTTGGCGCACTCTGTTCAAACACCAAGGCATGGCACTTCAATACTCCTCCGCCTACCATCCCCAATTCGATGGTCAAACACAAGTAGTGAATCGTACTCTAGTTGCCTATCTTCGCTGTTTCATTGCCGATTTTCCACACAAATGGTTTTTGTTCTTTCACTTGGCCGAGCAATGGTACAACTCTGCCAAACACTCAGTGTTGCAAATATCACCATACCAGGCTTTGTATGGACACAGCCCTCCCTCCATTGCGGATTATGATGTTCACAACACCACTCTGCCAAATGTCCACTGTTCCCAGCAGCAACGCAAGTTTATTATAAAAACGGTGAGGGAAAACTTGAATCACAGCAGGCAATACATGAAAGGCTCAAGCAGATACCCGTTGCACTGCCATTTCTTTCGACGTAGGTGAATGGGCATGGTTGAAACTCCAACACTATCATCAGTCCTCTGTTCGTTCCCAATGAGATTCCAAGCTATCTCGATGTTTCCGTGGACTGTATCAAGTAGAAAAGTGAATTGGCACAGTTGTTTACAAGCTTGCTTTACCAGAGACAGCCAAGATTCATCCAGTTTTCCATGTGAGCCTCCTTCGTAAATACAAGGGCCAGAATCCTCCATCACCCTCCCCTTTTCCATCTCTTAATATTCCTAATGAAATTTGCATGCAAGAGATAGACTCCTCAATTCACAAGGGCTCTCCAACTCCCTCTCATTCCTAACCAACCATCATTACCAACCATTAATGACTCTCCATGTGGCACTTCTGCTATGGACTCCCAAGGGCGGCAATGCACTCCCGGACCTTCCAACACCACTCAACCTGCTCTCACAACTGTCTTTAAGGACAAAGACATTTCTGAGACCGGGAGTATTGATAGCCCCTTATACAACCAAGGCCCAAACGTAATCCGAAGACCCCAGCTAAATTCAAAGATTTCAGATAAGAATGATATAGTTATAGAGTATTCCATTACAGCTGTTGAGTAGTGGGAGACAGCTGTAATATTCCATTGTGTACCTTGACTCTGAATTTCTGTATTTAACCGTTCAAAGGGTTCATGAATAATACAATGGATATTTTACTCTAACCTAGTGTAGTCTATAGCTAAATTCCTCGTCATTTTGTAATCTCTGACAGATCCTCAACCTATCTGAATGTTCAAAGAGGAAGGGAGGAGTTTGATTCATCATACCAGAGAAACAAACATTTTCGCTTAAATGCAAAAACATAAGGGGGTTTGTTGTAGGGTTTTAAACTTGGTGTGTTAAGTTTATGGTAATACTCCTTAAGATCAGGAAGAAAAACTGTATTTTATCCTCAGGCCTGAAGCATATTGTTATATTTATAGGAAATAAGTCTACAACAAATACAATTATACAAGTCTTCAAAATTTAACATTAGAAAAGGTTAAATAAATATGATCCCAAAAGTCAACTCTAAAGCCCACAAGGGCAATAGAGGGGAATTTTTTATCATGCCACTTATACATACTTTCAGAAGGCTGTCAACTCAAGGGCAAGCTAAAGCTTTTATACAGTAACTGTGCCAGACAGTAAAGAAAAAAGGGCCTGAAAATCACCAGTAGATGGACAGTAAGGAACGGAAGTATTATACTTACAATAGAGAGAACATCTTTGGCAAGCTTTTTCTCATAAAACGGGGGTCCAACCTTAACATCTAGAACTATCTGTCGTACTGAATTTGCAGTCAACTAAAAAGAGTACAGTGGAGCCATAGTCAAAAGATATAAACATGGAAAGAACATGAAAAGAGATAATTGTCAACAATAAGAGGAAAAGAATACAATCAAAGAAAGCAAGTATACAAATATGGTGAAAGGGATAGATCCAAAATTATTCAAGAAAACAAAAAGGAAAGAAAAGAAAGAGCATTTCCTGAATCTTGGAATCATACCATCAGAGCATCTTGGATTGTAAGTATACTTTCATCAGTAAACTTTGAGGTAGACTGATGTGAAGCACTGAGCTTTCTTATCTACAGAAATACACTGAACACAATCTTAGTCAATGTTACTCCTTTTTAAAATCTCAAAGCATTCTTAGTAAGGGAAGAAAGATAAAAGGAAATGATTTTAAAATGTATGTATCAACTAGTTTTAGGGTGAAACGATCACACGTGATAGTTTTTTTCTACATTATATTAAATGTAAATTTCAAGATTGCTAAAAGCATTTCCACTACCATTGAGGGATTATATTTATGTCAAATGAATGGTTACTTTATTTTGTTTCTAGGGTAAGGGTGAAGAGGGATTGCTTTCTTTGTCAGTAAAACAATTCTAATTTCTAGCGGCAATGATGAATCAAAAACTTCACATCAATACTACCTAAACACTTGAGCAAACAACTGACGAACAGGTTTAGTTAAAGTACACCTTTTTTTTTGTTCTTCATAGCAATCAGCAACTGGTTTAATTAAAATGGTAGGTGACTAATCTCTTATTAAAAGAATATCATACTAATACAGTCATTCATCTATAAAAATGAGCTTGCAACAATGAGTGTAATAATAGAATTATTAACTTGAGTGGTCAGAAAATGAAAGGTGCTAGTCTCACCTCTTCTGAGTTCATGTAACCAACTTTAGAACTAGTGTTTCCATTTAAGCGCTGCAAATCCCTGCCTGCATCGTGTGAGAATTAATCTCAAAGTGGTTATAACGCTATTGCTCAGTAATTAAAAATAAAACTAAGTTAACAAAACGTGTTTTGTCAAAGCGCGTGGCATAAGTAGTAGTATTTTAATGAAATTTCCCAATGTTGAGAAAGAAAGACGGAAGGAAGGCAAGAGTACCTGTCATGGAGAGCAAAGAGAACTCCGTCAGAAGAACGAGAAACGTCGATCTCAATGCAGTCGACGCGAGACTGAAGAGCGTGGAAATACGACGCCATCTGCGAGCGAGGAAAGAAGAAGAAATTAGCAAATAGCAACCAACCATTTTTTTTATTCAGTTAGTTTTTTTGTTAGAGGGGGATTTGAACCCTTGATCTCTCCCCTTTTCTTCTCCCTTCAGCACTAGACCAACCTTATATTTCCTATTAGAAACCAACCATAATAACATGAAATGAAAAAGGAAAAAGAAAGAGAAGGGTTACAGTGTTTGGAGAAGCCTTGGAGGAATCGCCACCGTGGGCGCAGACTAGAGGAGGATCGTTGAGCCAACGGCACTTTGTGAGTTGCAGCTGTTGGAGGCGTCGGAGGCGGAAGTGGAAGAAAATGGGAGGGAGAATGGCGAAAATGGCGAGAGAGAGAATCATGAGCTTCCGCGAAGGAACTCTGACTCTCAATGCCGCTTTTCGTGATCTTGAACTCTGCTGCATCTTAATTCTATTGCTATGTCTTTTGTTTCGATCCACGCAACTTAGAGCAGTGGCAACACACAGTCTTGTCGATGTATCAATTTATTTATTACTTGCAAACCACCACCAAAACTACTTCATTAATTAAGGTTATAATAAGGACCCATAATATTTTTTTTCAGGAAGAATAAGGAAGGATCCATGTATAATATATACATTTCTTTTTAGGTCACACGATGACTAATGTACATCAACTGATCAGAGTTCACTTACAATATTGATTCAAGAAAAATTTATATATAATATAAATTAAACATAAATTTTTCTGTTAAATAAATCATTCATCTTATATAAATACAACAAAATATTACATAAATATATCAAATCTTTGACTATATATTATATACATTTATTTATATAGTACTTCATATAGGATTTGTAATGATATTACTAATTACATGTCATATACATATTAGAAAAACTATAAAAATAAATTAATTTCAAAATATATTTTCTTAATTTACAATATAATTATATGTTTTAAAGAATAGAATATATTTTATTAATGTTATTCCAATTTCAATTCTAGATAGTTATATTTTAAATTTAAGTCAATCATTGCATAATTATATATTTGATCAAAAAAATAAAAACAAATGCTCTTATTTATTATTTGATTAATAATATTTAATTTCTAAATAAAAAAATATATTTTTTATATAATTCTACTTAGTCATTTAATTTATTTATTTCTATGTTTGAAAAGTTATCACATTTTTATTTAGATTGGGATCTACTTAATAATTATGCCAATTGACACAAACAAAGACACACTTTTTAGTGACGTGCTTATTAAAAAAAATTATTTGGTGGTATTACACTTTTTTATAGAAAAAATCGTTAAAAGATACATATGGTCTTTATCATAAAAATATATTCAATTTATAGTATTATTGATGAAGTAATTTAAAGATATTTTTATAATCAAAATGGTCTTAATAAAATTTAATATATTTATTACTTTTATATATATATATATATATATATATATAACATTATTATATTATATACATATTAGTCAACAAAAATTTGGTATATGAAGTTATTAAACATAGAGTAAAAAATATTATTTTGTAATAAATGTATTAACCAATTAGATTTATATTAATGTTTGTATAAAAATTTCAATCTCATAAAATAAACATTATTCAACAAAATAATTAAATTATTTAAATAATTTTATAAGATTTGAAAGTTAAAAAAAATATTATTGAGTCTTAGTTCAGCAATTGTGTTAATTACTCAAACAAAAAGATATGCCACATGCACATAATAATCCTACCTCACTTGAGTATAATTGTTTCTCATAAATAATACTTGTAGGGTTTGTCATAAAAAAATTAAAATAATATAATTTATGATATTATTGATGAAGTAATTTAAAATTATTTTGTAAAAATGCATACAATAAATTAATTATAATATATTCATTATACATGTATGTGAAAAACATTATTATATAAATATTAATCAACAAAACTTTTGTATGAGAAGTTATTAAACATAGAGACAATATATTTTAAATTAGATTTAAATTATTATCTAGTATAAAAATTTCAACATCATAAAATAAATGTTATTCAACAATATATTTATCTATGAAATTATTTAAAATTATTTATACAATTTATAAGTAAAAATAATTTTATAAGATTTAAGCAATATTTCGAGGAGTAACCCTAAGCATATTCTCCCTCAAGCATATAAGCAAAGTCTCAAAGATAAGGAGTTATGTATGTGCATATAAGCAAAGTCTCAAAGATAAGGAGTTATGTATGTGTTGGTAGTTAATGTAGTTGGATACCTCTTGAAGGTTAAGTCAAGGGTTGTTTGGCTAAAAATGATGATGATTTCAAGAAATGTGCATTCTTTTTTATCAGTTTTATTTTTTCTCCATTTGGATTGTTAGGTTTCCATTATCTGATATGTATGAAATTGATTTGTCATTTTTGTGGTTTATTTTATTGGGAAAGATGTATGTTAAACAAAGACCTTTGGATTCAACAAAGGCAAGACTTAGAAAGTGTAGGAAATATTTTAAAGAAAAGCAAGAAACAATCTTATTGGTAAAAATGCAAAATGATGCTTAAAGTTACTCTCAATTAGGGATGGTGCTTCATACTCTAGTCATATTAACTAGAAATAAAAAATATTTATATTTTTCTGCGGTAATAAAAAAATTTGAGTTGGTGTCTTGCAATAAACTCTCCTTTGGATTCATCATCCTTAACACATCTTCACAACACAAAGCATTCTAAAATAGATTTTTCATAGAATTAAAGTGAAGACACAGTTACTGATGTGTTAGTGTTCTATACAAGGTTAGACTATGTAGTGTCTTTAGTCTTCTATTTTGATGCTTCACATCAGAGCCTCTCATGGACAACTTCAACTTTCAATATGATTGCATTTTCTAATGCAATTAGTATTTACTTTCTGATGTGTCATCAGTGTGTGTGGCAGTACATGGAAAGTAAGATGCTATCAATTTTAGTCTTCTAATGTGTCCTTTGTATGTGTGGCAACATATGGAAGAACAGATGTTGTCTTTAAGTTACATTCTGAACCATTATGAAGTTCAGTCTTCAGAGTCAAGATCTTCACCATTATGATATAGACTATGATGCAACTTCATTTTTATGTTGTTTGCTCTTTGTAGCCTTTGATAAATCTTTTGTATAAAGCCTTCTTGATGTCTTTGCAATATGGTAAGAGTGAGATCTTCAAAGGGAAACATTGACTTCATCTACAAATTGACTTTTTTAAATTTTCTGAAGCTTCTCACTTGATAGCATAGTTGAGACATTCGTTTTGAGTTTGTTCTGAACTCATTAGAACACTAGTTATGTTATGCTCTTTGTATATGTATCATTTGTAGATCTGTTGGCTGACATAGCTTTCCTGAATATGATATTCAACTTTGTGATAGCTCTCTGATGTAGATGGAAAGCCACTAAATGACCTTCTTACAGAAATACTTTGATGAGATGACATAACAAACTTGTCTTTCAAACATTCTAGTGTGAGCTTACTGTAGCATGTTATGCTTGCTACTATTTTTTAATTCTTTGACACTTTAAATGGCTAAACTTCCTTTCGATGTCTTTAGGAGAGTTGTAGAGAATTCTATCCTTAACATTCAAGCACAGGTCTCATGTCATTTGGGTCACTACAACATAAGTAATCTTCAAAACATTGTAATTGTGTTATATTGTGAGGATAAAATGACATCTCTATCTTCATATCATTTTCTCCCAAGATCCAAGACTTAAGCCCATGAATTATTCGTGAAAGATGTAGATCTTTCTCTTAGCTTTCCATAACCACTGATATCATCTCAAATTCACTTTTCTAGCTCAAGAAATCTTCAAATTACTACATATAAATCAAGTTGTGTAGGCAGATAAGCCTATGTGACTTTAAGCTCAATTTTTTCTATTGTCCATGTTGTATCAGGCCATAATTTGTTCATGAAAGTTTAAGATATTTCTTCAAGCTTTCCATAGCCACCAAAAACAAGTCAATTTCTTTTCTGGAACTCCAGATACAATGTCTAGAATGAACTTATCCTGTTGATGAAACTGCATTTTGAATATGTTACAACAATGTTGTTCTCCATATCATGTTTGTTGTGTAGATCTTTATGTTTGAAACATTCTTCTTGTCCGTTAGTTATTGATTACTTCTCATGACTTGAAGTTTTTTTCTTCATTCAACGAACATGTGACTTCTTCATTGCAGTACACAACCAATGATACTTTGAGTCTTATTTTGAGCTTTTAAGCTTATCATCCTTTTTGAGTGACTCATGACAACCCCGAGTTTACAGAACTTGTCTTTTCTAAATACACTTAAGAAAATTTATCCGTAGGCATAATCTCGGAAGGCTTATGATTTTTGTTCAAAAGGTTTGTCATAATAAAAACACCAAGGGTTTTTGGACTCAACACTTTCTCCTTATTGGAAGTTTCTTCTAAAAAATGTTTCTTCTTGGACATTTTCTTCTTCTAAGGAGTCTTTGTACTCTTTTGGTTAAGCATGTTAGTTCTTGTTCATCTTCCTCAGAAAGCTCATCATCATTGTTCTCAACATCAGAAGCTACTACTGAGTTTAGTGCTTTGAACTTATGCTTGGTTTTAGTTTTCTAAGAGGCCTCAAGAGTTGTGATTTTTTCCCTTAGGTAGTTGTATCTTATTCATCGGCTCTTGTTCATGAATCTTTAAAGAACTAATAAGTCCATCAATAACCAAAGTTTTCATATTCATGGCTTCAATTATGACAATGACTTTTGGTCTCCAGATTTTGGGCAAACTCCTCAAAATCTTCTTGATTCTTTGATGTGTTATATACTTCTCTCTAGAAGATTAAGTCCATTCACTATAGTAGTGAACCTTGTGAACATTTCTTCTATGGATTTGTGTTCCTGCATCTTAAACATTTCAAACTTGTGAGTTAAAATATTGACCTTTGAGTCTTTTACTTGATCTATACCTCCATGTGTTGTTCTGAGTGTGTTTCAGATTTCCTATGTTGTCTCACACCCATCTATTTTGTCATACTTAAATCTGCTCAGAGCACATGTCAAAAAGAACTTGGCTCTAGAGTTTAGAAGAACTTTGGCTTTCTCATCAGGGGTCCATTCTTTGTTTGGTTTATCTATTTCAACACTAGCATCCACATCATGAGATTCCAGGAATAACTTCATTTTGCCTTTCCAGTAGTAGAAGTTTTTTCCATCAAAGCCAGGAGACTTGTTGGTTGAAGCACCTATAGGTATAAACATTGTTGGAACTTGTCCAACCATCACTTCTTCTAGGATTTTCCTTTCAAATTGTCAACTATGCTTAACCTTGAGAGTTAAGCTCTGATGCCAATTGAAGTGACAAAAATACCACAAGAAGGGGAGTTGAATTGAGATTCTAAAACTTTTTATCCTTCCTTTGAAAAAAAAAACAGGTTAATGATAATTTAGAATGAAGAATTGTTTTTGAGTTTAGAATGAAAATTCAAGCTACTCAAAATGGAAATGCAAACAACTTTGGAAAATAGTTCTTTTTGCAGTTTAAAGCTTTTTTTTCGAAGATAGTTGTTTACTTAAAGCCTTTTGATAAAAACAAGTTTATTTTAGCTGTTAATTTGAAAGGTTAATTGGTTTAATGTTTAGACAAACAACACTTTTCAAATTTGTGCAAAGCAAAGAAAAAAAAAGAAGAGTTCACAAAGCTTTTTATACTAGTTCACCCTAATCTTGAGCTACGTTCAGTTCTCACCCTTCAAGATGAAATTTCACTAATACAACTAGCTCACAACTAAACCAGCAACCACTGGAATTCAACAACCTGCTAGTTCCCTAATTGGACTTCAATCTAGCCTCGACTAGATCAACAACACCACTCGATTTCACCTTTGCCAATCACTATTGGTTCTTCTACAGAAAAAAAAAAAAAGATGTGTTTTATTGCACAAAATATAGATTTTCTCCTCACAAGAAGGATTCACTAAGGAATTAAATCTCACACTTCTATTTAAGAATATTACAGATTTGTAAGTACAATACAAAAGTGAGTCACTCCCACAGAAAGGGTTGAAGTAAAAATGCAGATTTCTCAATTAGAGTTTGTAAGTACCATTCTTATGTTCAAAAAGTTAGAATCAAGGTCTTCACCATTTTGATGTAGGCTCTGCCATAGCTTCATTTTGAATTTGATGCTTTTCATGTAGCCTTTGATATGTATTCAATGTAAGGCCTTGTAGTTTAGTATCTTGCTAGGAACCAAGTACTCAGAGGGAAGTGTGACACTATCTACCCCAACATGCATATAAATGGAAAAAACATATAAAACGCGGAGTCTAATTAAATCAATTTTATTCAATAAAATCGCAAGTAAATCCATGTGCGTAAAAGGTCCACATTTGCTTCATTGTTACCAAATGCAACTTCTTAGAAACATTTTTGGCTCAAAACAAGGTCGTTCAAGTTTACAAAAGAACTAAAGTTAAGCAGCAAAATAAAATAAAGTAAAATAACATGTTCGGAACACCATGCAATTAAAATAAAAGCTTATGCCCCAATGTCACATCCTATCACAGCATTGTGTTCCGACGTCCTCCAACACGAGATTCCTTAAAGCAATTCACCTAGTCATCTGCTCCCACAAACACAAGATTCAAGATCATTATAGGATCCAGACACAAACAACACACGGGGAGTGAGTCATCACATTCCTCAATGAATAGAGATAAACATAAGCTTACAAGTATGATATAAATATAACAATAATATAGGTATAACGAAAATATAATTATAACTCTAGTCATATTAATTGGAAATAAAAAAAATATTCATATTTTTTCTATGGTAATAAAAAAATTTGAGTTAGTGCCTTGCAATAAACTCTCCTTACATAGAACACTTTTTTTCTCTCTTCTTCCCGTGGATTTTTATGGGCAAAATCTCTTTGAAGAGCTTTAATTCCTCCACATTTGGGGAAAGACATATCCTTTCATCAAATGTGCCTTTCTTTATGATTTCTTTCTCTTCCACTCTACGTATAAAAGTTACTTGTAGTCTTTTCTCCCTACTCAGATGGTTAAGTTTCCATTATCTGATTTGTATGAAATTGGATTATAATTTTTGTGGTTTGTTTTACTAGGAAACATGTATGTTAAGCAAAGACCTTTTGATTTACCAAAAGCCGAACTTGGAAGTGCTGGAAATATTTTAAAGAAAAGCAAGAAACAATTTTGTTTCTCAAAGTGTAAAATGATGCTTAAAGTTACTCTAGGTCAGAAATGGTGCTTCATACTTTGGTCATATTAACTCTAAAAAAAATTATATTTTTTCTGTAGTAATAAAAAAATTTGAGTACAAAATTTTATTTCCAACAAAAATCAGGAGCGAAGATGAAGACAAGAGTTGGAATAGGGATGAGGACATGGAACTACATACTCATCCCCGTCCTGTCCCGTTTTCATGCATAATCGTCACCTACACACACACACAAACTAGTGGCAAACCTGTACAATGCTTAAGAACTTTGTTATGGGATTATCGACAAATGTCAATAGAATATGACAAATATTTGTGCAATTTTTATTTGACAATGAGATTATCTTAATTGGCACAAAATAACAAGGACCAAAACCAAAAATTTGTTTTACTATGGACTCAACACAAAGAAAAATTTATTAGGGACCTAAAACTAAATTTGTTAATTTATGAAGGACCCAAGACATATTTAAGCCTCATATTATTATATACAAAATAATTTATCATGTCTGTCTTTTTGTTGTTGCTTGTAATATATTAAATTTGATTTTCATCTATGGTTATTCCTATTTTGCATGGTATTATGTTTTTTGATATACAAACTCACCTCAAATTTGCTCCTACACAAAGGTTTTCATTTTATTGTTAGTTCTTGGTGACCACAGAAAAGAATAGTTTAGACTTTTGTAAACAATATACTCACACATAAACATTTATTCCTTTAACAACAATGATGTTAATAAATTGAATATGTATTACATTTATTCCTTATAGAACATTTATTCCTTTAACAACAATGATGTTAATAAATTGAATCATGCTAGTTCACCTACTAAATTTATGTTCATCCAATACTTGAATCTTATTTGCTGGGGTTGTTTAATCTCATGCACAATGCCAACTTCCTCTGCAATTATTCATTTTCCCTTTCAATTTAAAAAACAATGCTTCACGGGCATAGATTTCTAACGTTTTAGTAGTCACAGTTACGAGGAGTGGATCAAGGAAGAGTTCAAAGTTGTTACCTTATGTGATCAACTTCACAAGAATGAGCAATTAACGAGAGTATTATTGATGCTACTTTTGTTAATGATATGTTATAATGCAGGTTGCAATTCCCTTGTAGTTTCTATTGCATCTTGGAGAGACAAATCACGTTGGAGATGTATTTGTTGTATATTATTGAAGTTGTGGTATACCTTCTAGTATATGGTATTTTTTTTCCTCTCTTGACTTGTAGTCCTTTTTAAGTTCATGGATGATGAAAATTAGAAATAGTTACCAAAACAGAAATCATGATACTTTGAGATGCTCCAGAATTGCTGAAATATCACACAATCCTCATAGCTCTTCTCTGCATAGATAATGTTGGGGCTATCTTGGGATAACACATCTTCTCTTTTGTAACTCTCTTCACTGCGAAGAAGCCTTTCATTGCCATATTCAACAGCCCCCTTTAAAACAAGTGTCTTCTGTATGCCAGACACTAGTTCTTCATAATCCGTGTCACCTTTTTCTCCCACAAATACAACCACTTTGGATAGATCAATTCCCCACTTAACTGACAGATACCTAAATTCTTAGACAAGAACAATGTCATAAGGTCATTTATTTTACATCTACTTTTATGTACATTTGAAGTTCCTACATATAATGTGTTGGGAAGAGTCAATTATGTTCCTGACCTTAGTGCTTGTTTTCTTGAAGCAAACAATGGTATCACATTTAATCTCAATCCTGCATGTGTATAGACCAGGTTACAGCGTAAGCCTCTCATTCGCAACCTTTGGCGAAGCTCATCTATCTTCTGGATCTGCGATTTGTCATCTTAAATAACTTACAACATTTAAAAAGTTAAATTGTTCACTTGATTCTTATAGTTGTCTTTAAGTTTTAATCCCTGCAAGAGAAAACTGTAAGTTTTAGTCCCTATACATATATACATAAATTGATAAAAGTTGTGTTTTGGTTCTTACTCCGTAGCACTAATACCAAAGAAGAATTTTTGGCAATATAAAACCTCTACAAAAACTTTATGACGGTGATAAATCGCTACAAAAAATTCTGTAGGGACTAAAACCTAAAATAGGAACAACCGAACAACTATAAAGACCAAGTGAATAGTTTAACCTTCAAAAATGTTCATCAAAGAGGTACCTTTTTCAACAAACAAGACAGGTTCAGGTTTCTTTAGGAGCAAGTTATCTTACCATGGCTCCTGGTTTCACACTATAGGAGTAGCACCTTGAACTGCAAGCACTAGCATACTCTACGATGTCATTCTCCTCTCCATCATCAACTTTAGCAAACCTCGGTATTGTTGATCTAATATTCTCACCTGGCCATGCATACTCAGCATAGGCCTCATAATCAGTATAAGCCATTAAATCTTTCCATGGATAATACATTTCACTTCCACCGTTGCAAACCACAACATCAAATTCTTCCATGTTCACTTGGAAGTTGTTCAATGCTTCAATTGTCTCTTGAAAACTTAAACCAGTTTGCAACATCACACAAACCCTGCCTGATCTGATGCCCGGTCGTACGACTTTCATCACATTTATGACAACTGCCTGAAAAGCCTCCTCGGCTATATTTCCATCACTATCATAACAATCAGCAGCTACCATAACTAGCCTTTGCCTCCTACCAGGAAAGTAACAACTGGCATTAGAATTGCCAGTGGAAGAGACCCTGCACATGATTGCTTCAATAATTTGCTTCTGCCTTGCTACAGGGTCCATCTCTCCATTCAGCTTGGAGTCTCCTTCAGTGGAGAATCTAAAAGAAATGTCTTATACATCTCTCAATGAGTCACTTATTCATTCTTCAGCAATTGGTGTAATTTCCAAGTGGGATGTGGAGCGAGAGTTCCTGCCATACTCAACATGGGAGAGGTAGTTGCGGCAATGTTCAGGCCAAGAAAACCGATGGATGTTTTTTAGGCCATTTTTGCGGCATTCTAGCCAAAGATTTTTGTCTGCAACAAGCTTTAACAGTGCTTCTTCTATCGATTTGTGGTCGTGTGGATCAATCAAGAGTCCATTGTTGAGTGCCTGCAATCATTAGATGCAACACATGGTAGTAAACAAGTATGATTAAATTAAATAGGAGGTTGCTAAAGTGTTGTTAATGATAACCTTGACTATGAATTGACTAATTGTCTGTAAATATGAAATATGCAGTAAGTGAAATGTAAAAATATCACAAAAAGGATTTATAGTATACCTTCAGAATATCCACTGGCCCTCCATTTTTTGTTGCAACAACAGGTAAACCATAAGCTACAGCCTGTAGCGTGGGAGGAACAAGGAAGGTCATGTAATTTTCATATTTTTCACATAATTGACTTCTGTAAATCATAATTCATAAGTTGATTGCCACTGAGCCTATTATCTACCTGAAATAATAACAGCTTGAGGTTTAGTGGTTACCTCGATCAGTGTGAGACCAAATGGTTCCATCAGGGTTGGGTTGATAAAACTCCCTTCAAGAGATAAAAACACCATGTGTTACTGTTAGCAAATATAATATTCAAAAAAGAAAAGGCAGTTACAGTCAGCTAAACTATTGAGACAATAATTAATACTTGTAGATTTGATTATTTAATAAATGAGTTTAATAGGATTGAGAACTAAGCTCCACCTATTTTGCATTGAAGTTTTTATACTACCATCAATGTAATATTAGCCTAGTTTCTTTGCTTTGTCTATCAAGTTGAAAGATAGTATTTATCATTTAATGACTTTGTACAAAGAATAGACTAGATTTCACATCTTATCAAAGTCAATACAAAATCAGGCGTTATCAATTTTTCTTCAAAGAATGCACTTTAGTCTTTGCAGCCAGACGATATATTTCTAGAACTTCAGATTGCTTATGATGCTTGGGATAAGCCACTTAACCATACAAATCATACTTGTCAATGAGTTTGAGCACCATGGTAAGAACAACAGAGCTGTTGTTAGACATTTCTTCAATGTCATCTCTGTTGCCAAGTATGAGGGTCTGTTATAAAAGCAGAAATATATTGCTTGATCACAAGCTGATAATCATATGATATGGCAAATCTGCATGTTTTCAAAATATAAATGGAAAATTCACCGAGTTAGCTAGTTTTCTTAGGGTCTGGCATTCCCCAAAAGCCTTGAGCAAATTCATGACATTTTTCTTCGGGTCAGGATAGGACAGGGCTAGTATTGTTGGTTTGTGAGGATTTGTGAAAAATCTCATTATCTGCATGGGCACATCATAACTCATCTTGAGATACAGGTATAAATATTTAAGGAGAAAAGGTTATAATTCTTTATACATCAAATAATCCCTCAATTTTTTTATTCTCAAAAGCATTGATCACAATATTTACAAGTACAACCAATCTAAAACTCAAAATATATTGAAGTAATAATAAAAAACAAAAAAAAGTTCATGCTGAAGTTTTTTTTTAATATTAGCTAGAATTTTTTCATTGGTTCTGCTTTATAAGCAATGTGCTCATGCAATGCAAGAATTGCTCTAGTGAAAAGATGGTAGTTGTAGGGAAGATTTTAAGACCTCAGACCAAATTGGAGGCAAGTTCCTTTTGCTTTGAGCTCTGTCAGATCCAATGAGTGTGAGTTGAGGTCCCCCTCACCTTCCACCGAGTCTTGTGTTGTGGCATAGCTGAAGTCCATGCCTGGAGGAATTACCTGATGACAAGATTCAGCAGGACACACACTTAAGCATATGTGAACATTGTTTGAAAAGAAGATAGTGACATTTGTGCATACCACCATCCTTGACATGTGTCTTCCAAGGCAACTCACTCTGCGTCTTCTCCTGACCCTAAGCTTCCTCTCCAACTTGAGATCAAACCCATCATACAGTCCCCATTGCTCTTCAATCTCTTGCCTTGTGCTAGTGACAACCATTTCAGTAGCATCCACACCTAACTCCTCAGCCTCAATCCTCCTCATGATCTTGTAGGTTGCATTTATGGCCTCCCTAGAGAGCCTCCCTTGCATCAACAATTGCTCAAACTTGTTCCGGCCTAACGAGTGGCCTGAGAGCACCATAGGCACATTTAATGCACCTGATAAGTGTGCTGCTACCTCCCCAGCATCAGCATAGTGACCAGGGATAACATAAGGCCATGTTGGCTTCCCACCATTCACTTGCTCCCCTAAAACTCTTGCCATGTTAACAATGTGACTTAGAGCCATCCACAAATTCAGGCAAGTGAGGCCAAAGTGATTCTTTTGGTATGTACCTGCAAAAATCAAATGTGTTGTACTAATCAAGATCCATTTTATGACCATACCCCGAATGGAAACTCACGCGTGGTAATTACTTATCACGATGTCCACATGGAAGACGAATGATGTATGCTTCCCCACAGTCACTGCCATCAGAGGGGCATGACAACATCTCAATAGGCTCTCCATAGCCAGAGTCCACTTCTACTGGTGAAGCTATTTGTCTAGTCAATAGATCAACACGGTAAATTCCTTTTGTGTTGGCTAGAGCACGAGCAAGTTTCACTACATATTTCACCTGAAATTAATTGATCAGTCATGGCTGCTGAGGACATAATTCTCCTGTCACAATTTGCCAATATGTGTCTAGAGAAAAAAAAAAGCAGGAAACGCTTTATTATGCTTAAGTTTGGTTCTTAACAAGGCATAATGTTATAGGACAAAAAGAAATGCTATTGGTAACACAGTCTTTTTAGCATGTTCTTTTTTTTTTTTTGCTACATCATCACAGGTTTTTTATTATTATTGGTTAAAGTTTATTAAAAATCATCAAAGTTTGTATATATCATTTTGTATTTAATGAATTTCACTCATAATTTTGTACTAGTTTATACTTATCAATAAATTTTAATCCATAAAAAAAATATATTAGAAGAAGTGTGTTACTCAGGGTGTTGCTAGCCCTCCTGGATAATTTGTTGTACCCAAAATGAAAATTGACCCATGAAATACAAATATAGTAGCAAAACAAACAGGTACTTGACCACCAGTATCAGAATCTCTCCCAAGTTCCACATTTTCTCCTCGTACCAAACCATGAATACTACAGTGATAACATTAAAACTGTAAAAATAATAGGCAAAATTGCACTTTTGGTCCCCCAATTTTACCCCAGTTTCGGATTTGGTCCCCCTATAATTTTATTCACAAAGTTGGTCCCCCATTTTTGTAAATCGCTGCAATGTTGGTCCGGGGCGCCCAATTGAACGTTGACCGTTAGCCTCAATTAGCCTCGGATGTTGATTGCCATGTGTCAACGTCTGATTGGTTTGATGGAAAGGCTTGGTTTTTTTTACCCTGTTGTGATGTGGTAAAAATTTGGTGACGTTGAGGATTTAACCTAGCCCTAAATGAAAACCCTAAAACATAAGTTATATGCAATCCCTAACCCTAAATTTGATTTGTGCTTCATCGTGTTCGTATGGGTTATGGTTCAGCGACGTTGTTGGTGTGGAGGTTCGTTTTCTTCTTCGTGGGTGCGTCGTAGGCGTGGTTGGGTCATCGGCGTGGGTGGGTCGTTGGCGTCACTGCGTCGCTACGTAGTGGTTAACATTCAAGATTTTGTTATCCTCCGTAAACGGCGCCATGGAGAGGAGTTCATCATCGTACACCTTCGAGGCCCGAAGTCGCGTGTTGTGCCTCTATAACATAGAGGCTCCACTGGTGACATCGTGGACCGAGGATAATCCAGGAAGGCGTTTCTATTGATGTGGTCTATACAAGGTAAGGAAAAATAATTTCGTAAGGGGTTTGTTATAGGTTATTTGTTGATTCTTTTTGGATATTTTCGGCATGTAGATTACAAGTAGGAAAGGGTGTAATTATTTTAAGTGGCACAATCCAGTTGCCAACAGTCGTTAGAAGAAAATCGTGGTGGCATCGATGAAGAAAGTTGATGAATTGGAGTTGAGGGAAAAAGATTTGCAAAGCAGGATCAAGGACATGAAGAGGAAGGAAAATTTTTTAGGGATTCTTTTGGTTGTGTGTTGGGTCTATCTTTGCTTGTTAGTATGTGTATTATGTATCCGAGGTCTGTAATTTGGTGTTGGTGGTATGCAAGTCAATAAGTTGTTGTCATTTTGTAATTAGTTAGGAAGAAAGTGATGTTGATGAATTGGTATGTAATGAAATAATATTTATAAAATAATATATTCCTCAATGTACAATTGTGGAATATGCCTAAGTTTGTTGAATTGTGGAATTGTTGAATTGGTATGTTAGTAATTTGGCTGTGTTTTGAGAATTTAAGCTTGTGAATGTAATCAAATAAAGTATTGTGACTTGAATTTGAGTCATTTTGTTAAAAGGTACAGTGTTAAGGTTGTAGAGTGTTTTGTGTATCCTTAATTGCACCTAAATTAATGACACAATAAATGACAATCAACACCAACAAAGTAAAAACCAATTTGAAAATAGCTTAAATATAATAAAGGCAAATATTCTTCAGTAGCAACTCAAAGTAGTTGTTCCTGAATTGCAAGTTCAGGGCCTAATGAAGGTGATCATATAATACAACTGTAAACTTGCTTTCTGCCAAAATTCTAACAACACAAACTACCTAAATTCAACAAGGCATCCATAAAGTCACCATATTTGCAAAAAACAAGGCAGATTTAACATTGCAATAAAACATTCTTTCATATTGTGGTTGCTTAGTTACAGCAACTGGTAACAAGTTAAAGAGTGCATTACAAAGCCTCTGAATTAAACATTCAGACAGAACTAGGTTCCTAAATTAATTACACCCAAAAAACAAGGCAGGTAAAACATTGTTGTGCCAAATATGTCCTTGGCTGGTCCCTTAGCTGATTCGTGATTGTTGTGTTTCGCTGGTGCTGTCACCTCGTTGATGTCCTGTAGATGGGGTTTGACTTATGCTTGGACCAATGTTTTGTTTCTTTGTTGCAACAGGGGTGGGACATGATGATTGTCTCTTCAAGTTCTGTCAAAATGTATAACCAAAATCATAAGAATGGTGAATGTAATTAGAATCTGTGATAAATGATATTTACAACACTTATGCAACTGAAAAGTACCGTATTTCCCCCTTTTGGAATGGTCCTATCTACAAATGTCTTTCCTTTACATGTCCTTCTATTGTGTCCAATTGCCTTACAATTTTTACACACTACTGAACTTAACTGTCTTAGCAGGTAGAGCTTTTTGGTAGACTCATCATTTTTCTTGTTCCTTGCTTTCTTTGGTCTTCCAGGAGCTCTCCTCATGACAGGTGGAAGCATCACTGGTGTCTGCAGAGGAGGCCATAAGTTGGGTCCATTGCATGGGTACACAATAAATGAATATGTGGTGAGCATAGTAGACTTCCTACCAAATGCAACAAGTACACATATTCAAATTAAAAAACCATGGTAAAAAAATAATAACATCACTGCAAGAAATTACATAAAACAACACCTGTAATAAGAGTTGACACTGAGTTCTGGTTCAACACCATTGATCCACATGCATGCTATGGAATGAGTGCATGGAATTCCAGTTAACTCCCACTTTCTACAAGAACATGTCTGTTGTTTAAGATTGACAACATATTTTTCCATGCCCTTTGACACCTCAAACAAAGACAGATCAGCATCACCACACCAATGAGCCCGCCATGGTTCATATGCTTTTTTATTCTTTTCCATGATTTGCTGAATTTTAGGACAGATTGACCCCTCATACCTCATCAGGGTAGTCCTCAACTTCACAATTCTAGAACTTATGTAAAATCGAATTCCCTCCAATAGTGTAATAATTGGCTTATGTTTGTACTCCATTTTTACATTATTGAATGCCTCACACATGTTATTTACTTGAAAATCACACTTTGTGTTTACCTTAAAAGCAGACCTTGTCCAACAAGCAGGGTTTAACTTTTGCAAATCATTCCATGCTTCTTCATCATAATTTTTAATCTGCAACATGGCTTTTTCCCAGTCAGGGGTAGTTGTTGCTCGAGCTGCCATCCACATCAACTCTTTCATGTGTGCTCCCGGATACTTCTTCTTCTAGTTACCATACAAATGTTTGACACACAGGCGATGTTCTACGTTTTCACCAAGCTCTTTGATTACCTCAACCAAACCCTGCAAAAAACAGTGGACCAATTAAATGAAAGCCATAGTTGATATTAGTTCCAATTAAATATTTACCTTCTGCTGGTCAGAAATGAAAGCCCAAGATCCCTCTTGCATACCATCTAGGTCATCTATCAACAGATCAATAAACCACTTCCAAGATGAATAATTTTCAAATTCCACTATACCATAGGCAATAGGAAACATTTGATTGTTTCCATCTTTACCTACTGCAGTCAACAATTGCCCACCAAATTCTCCTTTTAGAAAGCAGCCATCCAATCCTATCAACGACCTGCAAGTTGTTACAAATGCACTCTTACAAGCCTCCAGACATACATAAATACGTTCAAAAATTGGACCATGCGGACTTAAATCACACTTGATCTTCACAGTGTTGTTCTTGTTTTTATCTAGTAGCTCTGCAACATAACTTCTTAAATGTTTATATTGATCTCTGGTTGCACCTTCAATTTTTTCCATTGCTTTAACCTTTGCTCTGTATGCCTGATCCATATTCAATCTGAATCCCCACTTTTATAAAGCAAAAGCAACTAATGCTTTTAGCCTCATGTCGGGACTATGCATTAATAATGACATCAACCTTTTTGAAACCCACTCAGGTGTAGCTTGACTGTTTCTGACAGTTCTAAAGCAACAATGCTCATTTTGGAATGAGAGTACCTGTCAATAAGTGGCTTGCATAGACTTGCTCACCCGTAAGTAGAAGGGACAATCCTTTTGTTTACAGATTATAGTCACTCTCCTTTTGTCATTTTTTTAAATCTTTAAATTCTTCTTAGACATAACAGCAAAGGTCTTCACAGCCTCTAGAATTTGTTTCTTACCACTGAATTGCAGCCCAACTTCAAACTTCACATCTTCATCATTTTCAGTCACCTTAAAATGAGGATATCTAACTTTTGGGGGACCTTCATCTTCACTTCCAACTGGAGTATCCAACTCATCAGAATTTTCAGTTTCATAAGCCAAATCAGAATTTATTGGGTCCAGCTTAGTAGGATCAAAATTGCCCTCAATACTTTGACTAAATGTTTCAGACTCCAACCATGTTGTCCATTCAGAGTTTTATTCAAAATCACTAACTGAATCTTCACTATAGTCACTAGAATCATCATCATCATCATCTTCCTCATCACTTTCGTTAGACCCCAGATCATGATCAACTGTGTCAACCCCAACATGAATATCATCCAGACACAGAACAACAACCTCCATGTCACCCACACCACCAGCCTCCTCTTGAACCTGCACCTCAACCTCAACCAAACCTTCATCATCAACCTGAACCTGACCCTCCACATCAACCTGACCCTCCACTTGAACCTTACCCTCCACTTCAACCTCAGCCTCCACTAGAACCTCACCCTCCACAACTGGTTTAGCCTCCACTCCATCAATTACAACAACTTCATCTCCCTCAACATCATCCAACTTTTTATCACATCTGTCAATTACCCCATCTTCCACATACACTTCCACCACATCAAACCCAACAACATCTTCAGCCAATTGTAAAATATCAGAGTCACCATTCAGTGGCTTCAACCCTCTCCAAAGTGCCTTTTTAGGGTGCCTGTACCATAAGCACTTGAATGCTTTGTAGCCAATAGACTTAATGACCTTCGTCAAGTCAATGTATGACATAGTATCCACATCCCAAACCCATTCTTCTTCAACGATTTCTCCATTGACATACGCAGTGGATGGATTATAAATAAACATCCCTCCATGGTGAATCTTTAACCTCACTGTCTATTCTTCAGTTGGCCTGCAAAAACGCGAACGACAACAAAGCCCAAAAAATTAATAAAACAACATCACCAACAAAGCTTTTCAAAACATAACAAAAATAAAACCCAAAAGGGGGATCACAACGACAACAACAAAACAAGCATTCATGTTTCCGGTTAAACAACAACAAGGGTCCACCACAACAAAAAAAAAAATTGGTCGGGACCACACCTTCAACGGAACACAACAACACAATAAAACAAATAAACCTTCGTCGACCCTGACACCTCAGCACAAATAAACAAAACTTTACTCACAATTTAACCACCAACAAACCCCACACAAACAAACAAACACACAACCACCACACAAATTAACCAAAACCACTTCCTTGACGGGCATGCACACACAAAACAAAACCCTAAACTATGTGGACCACTTCCACAAACAAACCCACAAATAAAATAACTTACTTGAAAATCCCCGTCCATCTTCCTAGGATCAACAATGACTCTTCAACCACCTTCACTCAACTTCAAGCACCTTCACCCACGGCGGCTGCTTCACGACGTTTAAGGTTTGCGATTTTCGGGATTGCGCGATTTTAGGGTTAGGGTTAATTAAAAAAAAACCTTTTTGAATTGGTCCCTCATTGTCACCAAATTTTTACCACATCACAGCAGGGTAAAAAAAAATCAAGCCTTTCCATCGAACCAATCAGACGTTGACACGTGGCAGTCAATGTCTGGGGCTATCTAAGGCTAACGGTCAATGTTCAATTGAGACGCCCTGAACCAACATTGCAGCGATTTACAAAAATGGAAGACCAAATTTGTGAATAAAATTATAGTGGAACCAAATTCGAAACTGGGGCAAAACTGGGAAAGAATATGTATGTATGTATGTAGCTCATTGTTGAAGAATAACCAAGATATTCAACAAGAAAAATTATCTAATTGGCTTGCATACGTGCTTCACTGCTATGGTTTGTCTTTATTATTGTTTCAACGATCGGTCCAAACATTAGATTTGCTATTACATGACCAATTGACCGTGCAAACGAAACTTCATATTTTGGTGAGTTTTAACTTAAATTATTGAAGATGGCATCAAAGAACACCCAAAGAGTGACTTGCACATCCTGATAAGAATCTAAAGAAAAAGATGGAATTAAATTGAGAGGATAAAGTGACAAATTAAAAGGGAAGAACTGTACACTAGGGGAATGGAAACAGAAACAAACGAAACATAAACCAAAGGTTGTGGAAAAGAGATGTATCGTATGAACATGAAATGTGTGGAGGTTACGTCAAAAGATGGAAGACAGGTATTTAGTGGGCTGCCATGGATTAAAGATATATGGAGCTCAACACTAGGAATTGGGAAAGGGAAAACGCCCCCAAAAGAATATTTCAAGGAATATCCAAATGTATCTATGAGGGCTTTCGCATTTGTAGTCAACTAGCCACTCGACTCTTTCTTAATTTAGACCATTAGTATCCAAATGCCTAGGACCTATTAGCAAAGAATAAAGGCTTTATTTAAAATTTACATGAAGATGTGCACTCACTAGATTTTTTTTTTAACAAGGTGCGCTAATAGTCATATAAGAAATGCTCCAAATCATTGGAATCCACATGATGAAGAGTAATGTTTATGCTTTTACTTCTTCTCTACCTCTTTTTGTGTTTGGGATAGGGGGAAAGAATCGCAGAAGAATTGAGTTAATCAAAAGAACCATCCAAAAAAGTTAGAAAGCCAACATGATAGAATAAAGAAAAAAATTGGAATAAAACCTAGAGTGAAATGAAATTTCTTTTCTCCTCTAATATACAAAAACCATTGAATGATATTTATGAGAATTTAATTTTTATTTTATGAGTCATTTAACTTGTCTTACGAAAATGACCTATTTAAAAGTTAACAAAACTTTATAAAAAATCTTCTTTTTAAATGTTTATCATTTATCAGAATTATATATTTAAAACTCAAACTAACACCTTTAGATAATTAGAATAACCAAATACGAATTGATTTACATATTCGGTGGTTTCGATCAAGAATGATTTCAAAATACTAGTTAATGTCAATCACGTGTGATAAGTGCAATTTGCTTATTGGTCTTCACACTTTTTATGGCCATGCACTTGAGATGCGTGGCTTGTTTTTCTTTCATTAATGGCCGTGTAAGTAATAGAACTTCCTCACGCTAGCGGAAAGAGCACGTTTAGTTTAGTAGAATGGAACCATCATTTTCATCCTTCGAAATGTATAGCGTTGACACATTACTATATTAGCCTCTATAATTAAGAAAAATTTAAATAAGTTTACAAATTTTTCAATTGTCTCATCTAAACCTTAAACTTAGTAATTTATTATCATTTTAATCCTTAAACATATATTAATATTATTATTTAAATCATACAGTTTTTTGATAAAAAAAATGGACTTATAATTGGCAAATTGCACTTTTAGAAACTTATTTAAAAAAATTCTAATTTCAAATACTAATGTAATAAAACTATACACTTTCAGTAATTAAAATGATGGTATACACTAGAAAGAAGTTTTGAGATCCATACAGAATGAAATATGAAACCAACACAATTACCAAGAATCATGCAGAAGATAGTAACCCCTTTGCTTAAAAATGGATTTTCATAAAGTTAATATGAAAATAATAATGCTACAACTCAATAATAGGAAAAGCCAGGAAGAGCTCCCTTGCCAAAATCTCCTGGAGGTTATTGTTCTTTCAAAACTTAGGACTCTATAGAGGCTCATAATCATATCCAAAGATAGCCGAAATATAGCAAGCAATGAAAAAATAACACACACAGAAAACACAACTGCACCCTTGTTTTCCAAAGACACTTGATTTTCCCGGACTTTTTCAACCTCAGACCTGCATTACCAAAGAAACAAATGAAAAATCATATCCCAAGACAAAATAATTCATTTAAAAAAGACACTGTATAATCAAATAACTTTATGGTCCTTATAAATTGGATTCTTTTTATCCCTCTTAAAAACATTCCTTTATTGATCCCTATAAAAAAATTGTTTCAATTTAAACCTTGATCTTATTGTTTATGTCCCAATAAAATTATAAACATTTGATATAGGTTTCTCTAGTATTGAAAATTTCTCATTTTAATTAGGAAACATCACACCTGTTTTCCAATCTCTACTAGTAATGTCACCACTTAATAGGAACAAGGACTAAAATGAAACCAAAAAAATATATATAAGAACCAAAATAGGGGGAAAAATCTAAGAGGACCAAAATAAAAACAATCCTATGTTATAGGACTAAAAATTTATTTAAAACCAAAAACAAAATAATCTTCATCTCATACTTCTTGATAAGCAATTACTTGCCAAAGGATAACGATAGAAAATACCAAGCCAGGGAAATGCATGGAAATTATTCCTCTGCTTATGCTACTAAGCTCCTCTCATATTAGAGCTCCTCTGTTTCATTTTTTATTTTTCATGAAAAAACACTTCTATTTTGAAAAATAAATTTTAAAAAAAATTAGAGTGTTTTAAGCTTGTGGAAAACAAAAATCAGAATCAGAAAAAATAATAGATCTTCAATTATTTTGAGAAGTTGTCTTGAGTAGCTTTTGAAAAAAGCTATAACTATAGCTTTCAAAATAAGAAGCAGTAACCAAAGAAAAAAATAGCTTCTACTATTTACAAAATCTTTAAAAATAAATCACTTTTTTAAAAGCCTTAAATGAATGTGCCCTTAGTCTAGTTTGCATGTTTTAGATTCGAACCTCATTGTCGTTATGGTAATTCAAAAAAATCTTAGTTATTAGATCTGAACAAGCCCCTTATTGTGGAAAATCAAAGAAAAGCTTGTAAATTCTCACCTTAAAACAGCATTATCCCTTAGTACCTGATCCAGTTGCACAGAAAAATGGGACTTCCAAGAGTCAAGATCTCTAAATTCTTTCATCTGCAAGGATAACAAATTATTTTTAGGTGAACAGAAAGTAAAACTATAGTAATGTTTTATAATTATAGACAAATATTGCCAAAAATATTCAGGAAGAAACATAACATACCATAACATCTTGTCGTTCAAGGAATCTTCTAATTTCTTCTTTGATCTTCTCTAGAAGTAGATCTTTTTCTCCCATGTCTTTGTTGTACTCTTTGAAAATATTGATATATCTAGAATTTAAGTCCTCCATATACTGCTCCAAAACAGACAAATTTAAGTCCAGATAACGAACTTTCTGCATCAGAATCTTGAGAACGGTATCCCCTGGCATCCGACCAACTTGTTGACGGATTTCTTCAACTGGATCAGGAACATTTCTTTTCACATTTATAGCTTCTGGGTTTTCAGAAGAGATTTCTGAAGCAGGATCAGAATTGATCCCTGTGATAGTATTTTGCCTAACATTGTCAGCCTCGGCAGCGTTAACAAGGGGAGATGCTACCCTCTTCTCACCATTACCTTCCCCAGATGCAAATGGCTTATCTATCAAATCCTCTAGCATTCTCTCAATGGCATCCACCCCATAAACTTCAACTATGCTCAGTGTGCAATAAAATTCTGAACCATAGTGGCTTTGAAGATTCAATTTTATATATCGCATCCATTTTTGCTCCTCAAGAACAAACCTTTGAGCCTGCTTCACATTTGAGGCCGTGAAATTCCCAAGGAAAATCCAAGCCTCTGTCGGATATACCAAACTGCCATATAATTCAAACTCTTTGAAATTGGAAGAGTGGTGCTCAAAATTAGCTATCTCTATTGTTTTTACCAAGGTTTCTTCTGAAAGTTCTATGACAACAAATTTCTCTTCTGAAGAACACGGATTTCGAAGATATTTGTCTTTGTTTCTGCTTAGAATGTCAGAGGCACCTCTGGCTTCTTTGTTAGAAGCTAAAACTTTGGCTCCCTTTGATGCTGAAGCATAATTGTATTCAGCACCACCAGGCTCTAATCTATGTATCACACTTCCAGAAGGATTAGTACCTGACTTAATTTTAGAACCAATTGCCCTGCTCTTGAATTCATCAAGACCAAGAGGCATTGCTTGAGACAAGTGATTATACTTCTGCACATCATTTTGATGCTTCACAGCAGATTCAGATCTCTCAACTTCATGCTCCTCTGTATCAGGAGAAATGGAACTTTCTTTATCACCCGGTTCTACACGATTTATGCTTTCTCCACTGGAAAGTGACTCACTGATTAAACCATCAGTTTTAGCACCATCAGAGGAGAAAGTCTCAGAAGGAATGTAGACATCATCAGTCTCTTTAGTTAAATATTCATCAGCAGAATTAGAGTTTTTACATTGTCTGTGTTCATCTTCATTCCAATTTGATACACCAACTGGAACTTCTCTAGATTCATGATCTGCATACAGACAATAAACCAACTAAATAAGAATAAGCTACATACATCTGCAAGGAAAGGGGATTCTTTTGTTTTTTCAAAAACAATGCCATATATGTTTGCTTTGTCCTCAAGAAGCAAATTTTCATCCAAGAGAATGAAGGAAATGTGGCAATATATGGTATTGTAGAACCTCTGTTTATATTGTGAAACGTGGAAAGTGCTTGTCAATCTAGTAATGAAATTGTCAGATTTTATTCAAGTATTCAACTACTTACATATCAAAGGGAAGGCTTCTTCTCCCAATCAATATAGTTGAAATTTCTCAAAGGAGTGAGAAAAGGAAGAAAAAGATTGTAAAAGTCAAGACACTTTTATTGTTTAGATCTGTCACTCACTCTTGTGATAATACGTGATGCTTATCTACTTTCTATGAATTTACATTTTAGCCGAGGGGGAACAGAGTGTGGCATTTGTACTTAATTTAATTTTTCTTTTTTTAGCTCCACTCCTGATTTAAACAACAGACCCCATAGTAAGTCATACCCTCTGATAATTAAGACACTGCTGGAAGAAATTATTTTGAGATTTAAGCCAAAAAATAATAATCATTTTGACCAAACTCAACCTATAAACCCAAACAAAATTCTTTAACAACATAAAACCCATCAGGTAAATAAATTGGACGCATAAAGCTTCTACCGCAATATTAGGAAACATAGGGGTAAAGGTGATCAATATCTGTATTCCAAGATAAGAAATGAATTCTTTACAACAGTGTTGTTAAATAGCGGCTATGGCACCGCCATGGCGGAATGGCATGGCAGATTTTTTGCCAACTGCCATAGGCAATTTGTGAAGGGAGGCCTGCATGGCAGTGCCATAAGGCACAATGGCATGTTTATATGGCAGAATTTCATCCTTCCACCATTGATAACACTGCTTTACAATTACTAGATCTATTCCATCAAACAACACATAGGCCAACTGATGCAAAACTTACCGCTCAATCATTAAACAAAGCTGTGTATCCATCTGCCACAACCATTATTTATGATGACAAAGCAATCTACAAGCAAAAACAGTGCCAAGTAGAGATGGAATCTCATACACACACAGCATACCTCAATAGCTAAAAACAAAGCCAGGAGAAGAAAAACAAAATAAACAATACCTCCATAACCATGGCCATGGCTTATACATAAGCTGAAGAGGAAGACCAAACCCCACAAAACAAAAACCAACGACAGAGAAACTTTATACAGATAGTTCCTCCCACTTGTAGCCTCCTGTATAGCCCTTCTTTCCACAAGAGCTTTCCGTGATCTCTGCATTGCACATCAACCCAATTCAATGCTATACCCCTGCAACAACAGGAAACACATCTTTTTCCCTCATTCAAAGTTCATCAATAAGATGCAAAAGCAAAAGGGCATGTAATGTATCAATTAACTTTTGAGATCAGCAAAGTGCCACACAAAAAATAAGGCTCCAAAATCTTATGAGAGATCACAACAATGCAAGAGCACACGCACAACGAGCAAGATATAAATTGAAGTTTCTTATAAATCTGAAAGGTGGATGCAGTAACATACGAAAACCACATTCCCAACAATAAAAGATGAAAAGTTCAATTCTAAGCCAAGCTCCAAGGACAATCATCTCGCGATTACATGGATTGAAATTTTTCAATCAAGATCACAAATCCATCTTAATAGTAAAGCAAAAGAATACCCTTTTTATCGGAAAAGGAATAACATGCCACCAAAAACGATAATGACAAGACTCTATTCCAAATCCAATCAGCAAAAACAAGACCCATCATAGAAAATTGAACCCAATTCAATTTTTTTTATTGGAAAAAGTAGTAGAACATGGAGGAACCCTCGATACTATTAGTCAAAGTGCAAATGACATGCTGAGATTGTCAACAGAGAATTATTACCCTCAACTAACATATTTATCCGATCACAACTACTCAACTAATCCTTAGATATCATATCATATATTGGAGATCTACCTAAGAAGGATTGTCAGATTGATGCAACACAACAAGAACTGTTTTAAACCAAATAAAAACAATAAGCACTCACTAGTACTAAAACTATGCTGAAAAGGGTCATATAAAGAATAACAGAACAGACATGATATCTCAAAGGGTCATGAAATCAAGCAAGAATTTGAGGTAAAACACAAGAAATCAGAGGTGGGATCCAAATCAGAAAGAACATGATTGAATGAAGAGTGACCTTTGGGATTGAGAAGCAGTGGAATTGGGTGTTTGGAAAGTGAAGTGTTCAGTTCTACACTTGTACTAATTGGGAATAATCATTGAGAAGAGGGAATTGGGTTTGTAGGAGAAGGAACACAACGCGTGGAAACTGCATCCAGGTTGTCTTCTTTTGTCCACTGCTTTTGAATTCAAAAACCACTCTCTCTCTCTCTGTTCCTTTCTATGGTAACAACGAAACGTTTCTTAACACTGCTGTTCAAACTACTTAATGGTTTTCCTTAAAATTCAATGCTAAATAAATACTTATAAATTTCAAGTATTTATTTCGTACAAGTAAAAGATAAAACAACAAATCTTTTTTATGGAATAAAAAAATATTTTCAGTCATAACGTATTCCCATAAATACATATTGTACATAGTTTCTTCATTTTTATATTCTCATGTGATGAGAATCTTACGTTTGCAATGTAATGTTTAAAATAATTTCTCATCTTTTTATTTAATTTTATTTATTTTTTATTTTTTAAATTAGAATAAATTAAGAAGCATTCTCAAGAATTAGAAGTATGTATCAAATATTTTTTTATTAGAATAACACTCAGATAACATTTTTAGGAATAATAATATTATTCCTAAGAATATAATCAAATTCGTGAAGCAATTGTTCTCTAAAAAATAAAACATCAAAATTTATTTGATTTAATTATATTTTTTATCTTTAATTTTTTTTTTTTTACTTTTTGGTAAATTTTATCTCCAATTTTTAAGGAAATTACAAATTTCATCCTTTGATACTTATCTATTAATAAGCACAAAAGTTGGAAGTAAAATTTGTAAACAAAATATTAAGAGTAGGGACAAAATATGCCAAAAGTAAAAAAGTTGGGTGCAAAATTTGAAAAAATAAATTGGGCGTAGAAAGTGCAATTAAGTTATTAGTAAAATAATAGAAGGTAAAATTTGTAAGTTTTTTTAAAGTTCTGGATAAAATATACCAAATTAATTTGTTGAAAGTAAAATTCGCCAAAAATTAAAAAAAAAGATAAAAAGTGCAATTAAGTCTATTTATTTCTTTTGATCTTTATTTTTAGGATAAAATATGCTTGAAATTCTTGTAAAATATGAAAACATTACTTGTGTCCTCATAATTTTTTTGTATTAATTTCTGTAAAAATAAAACATATTTTATTATCCTCAATGATAACTTTTTTGTTACATGATAATATGATGTGTCATGATAATAAAAATATAATTCATGAGTACCTATTCGAATCCTACTTGAATTTGATAAGAAAAACTCTATTTTAACCAAGGTTGGATTTAAGTTTTTTTTACGACATTTTTAGGGAAGGGGACGGGTATGTTACTCATTGTTGAGCCCCACCCCCTTACCTACTCCACTACATCACATCTTTATAATTATTAATAATGTGCTTATATATTTATATATAATCCTATTATTATATATATTGTATTATATATATTGTATGTAATTGTTAATTATGTAACTATTTCATTTTTATTTTTTATAATTATTAAAATACAAAATAATTATTTTAATAGTTAAATAAATAATATTATAATTTAATACTAATTATAACAAAATTAAAAATTATACTAAAAATAAAATTTAATTCTTAAATATGTTTACGTTATTTATTTTTTATTAAATTATATATATTGATTGAATTAAAATATAATTAATAACTTAATTTATGATTTATTTAAAGTATATAAATAAATATTATTTTCTTAAAATGTGAGACGAGTTTCTCATAAGTTTTCTTGAACACAACAAAACCGGATAGAGATGGGATTAAGTTTCATTTTTTTTTACCTCCGCACTTTATAAATCTAAATCCAACTCTGCCTTTGTGAGAAAGAGATAGAAAAATCAAACCCGTTGTCATCCCTAAAAGAAAGAGGTTCAAGAGAATGATTTATAATTACCTTAATTAACTACTATATTTATATGATTTTATGAATTAAAATTTTCTCTTAAAATTTCTTGCTCAAACGTATAAGAATTTCCTCCAAGACTTCTTTACTTTTATTAATATAGCCACTTTATTTATATAATTTTATGGATTAAAAAATAGATAACAAATTTCTGTCGGATTTTGTTGCTCAAATGCATAAGAATTCTCTCCAACACTTCTCTATTTTTATTAATATAAAGATATATATATATATATATATATATATATATATATATATCAATTATTTAAAGAATATTATGGCATTTGTTAAATATTTACCACATGAATATATTATTTAATTATTTTATAATTTAACTTGATAATTTTTTTGAAAATTAATTAAATATATTGGAAATAAATTAATATATCCAATTTATACATTTAGTAAATTGAAAAGCAATTTTTTTTGCATCATCATTATTTTTAACGTAAGAAAAATATTCTATTAAATTCTTAAACTATGTTTTAACTGCTTGATTATGAATTTAATAATAATATATAAGTAAATATAATTATCAATTTTCGTTAAATAAAAATAGTCCAGATTAAGTTTTAGGTGAATAATGTGATGAGAAGAAAGAAAGAGATAAATTTGAAAAAGTACTTAAATTATAAATAAGATATAATAAATAATGTACATGAAAAGTTTAAAATATTAATAATAAATTAAGATTAAATTGTAATTTTTATCTAATTCTCAATTTTTCAAACTTTTAATTATTTATTTCATTTTTTACATTTTAATTAATTAAACTATTGTTGGATGGTTTCTTAAATGAATATGTTAGATTTAAAGTTTAATTGGACTAGAATAAAATAAAAAAAGTAAAATATATGCAAAAGTGAGATTAGGACCAAAATTATAAATTTTTTAAAATGTGTCAACTAAAATTTCAAGAAAAACTTGTAAAAATCTCAAGAAAAGAATATATGAGTCAGATTGCATATCAGAATTTTAAAAAATACTAAAATTACAATTTAACCTAAACTAAACAAGAACATCCACCTGAAACTTATAATCCAACTTTAACTATTACATATATTGAACATAAATTAATTTAGTTATTAAATTATTAGTTTTTTCAACCTAAAGATCAAACTCACACCCTTTTTCCTCTTCCTTTTTTCTTAATTATTCAATCCACCCTATATATCCTAACATAAATCTATTTAATTTAATGAGTGTACAATTCCGAAATAATTGTATAATCTCTATCTAAAAAAAAGTGTATAATTCTCAACTATACTTTAATGAGTGCTCATTAAAATCTACATATCTACATGACAAAAGTAAAAATCCACATGAAAAAAATAATTTTTTTTATATACTCCCTATAGTATATACTTCAGAAGCTACTAGTACACTTTCTAAATCTATTTAATTTGTAACTTTCTAAAAAAAAATTATAGTTATCCTTTTTTATGCGTGAAAATTGAAAATCGCGTATAAAAATGCTTCCCTTATTAAAAGATATGCAAAAAAAAAAAAAAAAGCTGTAACTAGACGAAACAAGTATTCTTGATACTGATTATTGGAAAATAATGCAAGACTATACTAGCAAGATAACAAGATTAAAACGGTGACACTGCAAAAAGTCAACCCATTGCTTTGTTTCCTTGTTACATTCTCAATCTAGAACATTTTAAATATTATCACAAAGGGTAAAACCAAATTATTTTTATTACAATTTTATAGTTGAGATCATAATTCTTAACTATATAAATTACACATCCCAAGCCTGTAATTTTTCTTTTCTTTTTTCAATATTACCCCGAAACAAAAAATAAATTTTACAGCACAAACATATTGACAAGACATAAAAAGTAAGAGTATGGTAGGATATCATAATCATATACAAGAAGCTACTGAAAAGCTTCATAAAATCCAACTCCCACACACATAATAGATTCATACATACATGTATTCATACAAAAGGATTCTTATAGTATTAAACAATTATTGCATTTCACACTACTTTCAATCAAGTAATTTGTCAAATTCTTCATCTCATACTCATCACAGGCCTCAGAGTCACACTTGAAGATGGCAGAGATGGTGGTCGCACTATGGGAACACGTCTCACTACTGAAAATGCTTCATTAAGACGAGCAACACGACCCATGAGCTGAGACACCTTCTGAAAAAATTGTTTTGGGAGTGCCACAAGATTGATAATGTCACGAGATTTGTCAAAGAAAGCAAGAAGATAGATAAACATCAACAAAACCATCATATGCATGACACAAGTGAAGTGGATATGGATGCATGACCAATCCTCAACAACATGAAATCATAACATTTGAAGATAAAAAAAAAACTATAAATATATAGTGAGTCACAGTTCAAAATATCACCACTCATAAATTTTTCAAATAAATACTGCCCTTCATTTTATTTTTTCTACCAATCATTTTAATAAATCCACATGCATGCAGAAACACAAATTGAAGCCAAGCATTTGAATTTATGATCTCTACGAGTTTTTCTTAACTGATGCACTGCAGTGAAACAAGTACAAATTACTCCACACACTAAACATGGTCTGCATACTTAAAGAGCAAAAGACAAAGAATTTACCCTCGATATGCAGGGCAGAAGTCAAAAAGAATTTATCCAAGTCAAATATCAAGCATATATAGGGTATTCAAACATATTCTCATTTGCCTTAGCTTAGTTCTCGAGTTTGTAGTTTGTAACAACCCGATCGAATCACACGAGAATGAGAGAGATCTAAAAGCTGTGTAAGTATGAGAATGTATAACTAAGGATGACTTAAAGGACTTAATTAATATTACATATACCAACAAGATGCATCTACTTTTTGATAGCGCATCACTTAAAAACTCCATAGTTAAACATGTTTGGCTTGTAGTAGTTATGGGATGAATGACCTTTTGGAAAGTTTTTCAGAAAGCGTGTGAATGAGGATAAAACACTCTGAAAAATCTCATTGATTTTGAAAAGAGTCGAAGCAAATTGTCGAGATCTCAAAAAGGGTTACCTATGAAGGGTTCTGGCCAACAAGAAGTTGAATGAAATATCACCGCGTGAAGTGTCGTAGTGTGAGAACAGCCGAGAAGTCGACAATCAGGGACATTACATGATTCACTAACAATCTTTTGATTTACTAAAACAAGTAAATCATTTAGACTTCATTGTTATTGCACCAGAAAGGAGACATACAAAAAGGGTAATATAAAAAGCAATGGCAAAGCTAGATAGAATATCAAGCTAATAAATTCGTGTGTTTTCCATTAATTAGTGCAGAATTATTTGGTGTGCGACTGTGTATATCTCAAAGTACATGTTTACATGAATACATAATGTATCCTTTAATATTATATAGCAACCACCAACAAATGAAGTATTTATTTGATAAGAATTAGCATTAGAGACAAAAGTGCAAGGTTGAGGACAAAGAAACACCCTTAAATATGCTTCCAAAGAAAAAACCTTTAAATATGAGATCGGTCTGCCTCTCCAACTAAATGGCACCAAATGACAACACAAACCACACTGGAACACTAAACTCCATCACCCTTTCGTTTCTAGTCTTTACCAAAAACCTTTATGAAGAACCATCCAAAACTGCTCCATAGGTGCAAGTAAGGACTAGCACAACAGAAGATTAAACACACCCTTGACACAACAGCAGATTAAACACACCCTTTTCATATCTCTGAAAATCTTAATCTAATCAAGTTCCAATCCACAAAATTCAGCAGTTACCGCAGGAAATTCTTGCATAATACATAATCCAATCACTATGTTGTCTTTGCCCGATGTAAAACTCAATATTCAAAACATAGACCAGAGTCTAGAGTTTCCAATTCATTTTCTTACGGATACTGGTAGCCTTTTGTTATATTGATAATGAAAACCCGCAAGCAACTATTGAGTAAACATACAATTGATTCCCAAAAAGATGTTACTTGTGTTGCATTTGTCCTCTAGAGTCTCTGCATATACAGGACAATCCCTGAAGTTGCCAATTCACGTACAGACAAAACCTTTGAGGAATCAAAGCAACCCTGTCCAGTAACATCTTCAGGAATCAAATTATATATTTACTCATGACCATTCGACAAAAGAACCGTTAACTTTAAGGCAGGTTAAGCTACCTCAGACACTCCCATCCAATTTATAACAGCATACTAAGGCATTGTTTAGGAAAGATTAACACTTAGATTTAAAGAAACAATTACTTATCCTTCAAAAACTCTAAAAAAAACCGTAAAAACAAGCAATTACCTCTTCAGAATAAGCCAAACCAAACACACACTAAACAATTTTCCAAAAATAATCACTTATTTTTCTTTGGTTCATGACAGGTATCCTCTTTCGGAAGCAATTTTGTTTACGACACTATCAGACATTAAATATGAACACCTCTCTTAACAAGATTTGAACCGTGCTGAGGGACCAACTACTAGAGGTGGCAAAATGGGTTGGACTAGTCAAGCCACCCCAAACCCACCTAATAAAATGTAAGGCTAAATTTTGAGCTTGAACTAAACACGGGTCTTTTTAGTTTGCTTCGATTAGCCTAGAAAAGTCCGAAAAAAATCAGGCTTTCATTCATGATGCTTGAGCTTCATTTTAGAATCCCAATTGAATTCAGGATTTTTGGCTGACTAGACTACTCTTATGCTAGACTGATTTAAGCTCCATTGGTTAGATAAGCAGTTATATTAGCAAACATGCACGTTTTCTGAAATGCTTATTATTATTTCTTGAAAATAATTTGATTGAATGACGTGGGTAGACATAATAAGAAGTAAGGGGGAGAAAGGACCTTATCATCGAGAGCGAGGTTGAGCTTCAAAGTTTGAGTCTTGCGCTTCATTCTGTACAACCTCCGTCCCAGGAAGAAGAGTCCCAGAAAAGCAGCGGCGGCAGCGACAGAGAGAGACCAAACAGGGAGAGGCAGAGGCAGAGGGTTCACCCAATACCTCAACACCTCAAAAGGAACCTTCCACCACACCAATCTCTTCTCCTTCTCCTCTTCCTCCTCCTCCTCCTCCTCCTCCCCCTCATCCTCCTCATCATCATCTTTCTCTTCCACTTCTTCCATTTTTTTCTGTTCCTCTTCTTGTTCCACCACAGCCTCGGCCTCGGCCTCGGCCATCGCCACCACGGGGGCGTTGGTGGCGGTGGTGTCGGAATCGGAATCCCCGTTCCAGGGTGCGAGGGTGGAATTTGGGAATATCTGATTGGCAACATAGGAATCGTCGAAGTTGCGATCGACCTCGGAGGAGGAATTGGAATTGGAATTGGAACTGCAACTGGAATTGGGATTAAGGGAGAAGTGATCGGGGAGGATAGAGTCGAGTGGGGGCCCACCGAACACGATTGAATCGTCGTCGTTTGGGTGGAGCAGTTCCCAGTCTTCCACTTCGAGTTCGCGTTTTGCGTCCATGGTTGTTGGATTAGATTCCATAGTATTCCAGCAACCAAACCAAGAAGAGAAAGAAAAGAAAAGAAAAGAATCTGTAGAAGTGTTGATGTTGTAGTATTAACAAAACCAGCCTAACCCTAAGTCTTGCCAACTAAATAGTAAATACTACTACCACAGCAGGCCACAGGGATACGGATATCATTCAGACGCAATCTACTAGTGTTTATTAATTAATAACCGTCAGCCACACTACCCATCACTATACTCAGTTATGATTGGTGAAAAATATTACTTTTTGAATCATCTATTTAATGTGAAGATTAATCCGTTAAATAAATGTCAGTATTTTAAAAGATTAATTGTTACTTTTTGATTGAAAAATACTTTGATTGGTTTTTTTTAAAAAAAAAAAGTCAGTCACACTACCCGCCAGGGATTCACTATTCAATTTCTCTTACATCTGAAATCGGGTACATTTTGCCTCTTCCTACACTTTTACTTAAAAAAATTATTCATTACAAAATTACTAATAATCAAGACAATACTCATTTTTGGTGTAGACAATTTTCTAACTTCATGCTACTTTTAAAAAATGCACTGCAATAATAACAAGCAGTTAGTTGTTTGGGTATATTAAATTTTAAAAGTTTTATTATGATGTTTTATGTTTTTTAAATATATTATTTTAGTCATTTTTTTAATTTTTTTGTTAAAAATGTTAGTGTTTGGTTAACTTTTAAAATGATTTAATGTCACTTTTGGTCCATTTTGTTTCATAATTGTTTTGCTTTGGTACATTATATTTTAAAAATTTCATTCTAGCCTTTTATGTTTTCAAAATGTTTCCTTTTTAATTTTTTGCTAGAAATGTTAGTATACGTCAGTATTTAAATTTTAAAATAGTTAAGTTAATATAATGGTGACTAAAAATCATCACTATTTTTTTATATTTAACAAATTAAAAATCACTAAGTAAATGAAGAAAAAATGAATTTGAAACCACAAACAACAATTTTCACTCTCATATTATTATTATTATTATTATTATTATTATTATTATTATTATTGTTATTATTTAATCATATATAATAATAATAATTTCATGCACCAATTATTTTCAATCACAATGGGTAAAGGTCACTTCTCTTTTTGTTGCTTTGTCTCTCGCCGTCAGTCGAAAAAGACCGTTGTCTCACCCTCACTTTCGTCTTCGATGCATCCACTTTATGCGCCCGGAATTGTTGTCTCACCTAATGACAACCAACTGTCTCATTGTCGTCGGCAACAATAGTGTGTTGGTGAAGGGAAAGAAGAAGACCGACAATGCCGATTGTGAATAAGGTTTGACAAGTCGGGCTAGTCATAATCCTCTTCCAATGAGTCACAAAATTTGACCCCTCTTTGTGCTACTCGTCTTCACCCAATCCGATTGTAGATGTCGGATGAAAAATCTTCTACTTGCCCGGAGGTCTTGCTCACAGACCTCACAAATAATACATTGTGATTTCTTCATTTAGATCTAGGTTAATTGGTGAGTTAGGGTTATGTTTTTGTCTTTCGTTGAAGATAACTCTTGCTCCGATCTAGGTTAATTGGTTTTACAGTGAGGAGTATAAGTAAGTATTTTTGGTAGTTCTAATGAGATTATGTGTTGACGTTGTTCGATTTGTATGGTACTTTATTTTTTTACTTTTTTAGATCTAGAAGAGGTTGGAGGAGATGATTATTTTTTTAGTTGTTTATTTTTTAAAAATAAAATAAAGATAGTAGCACTTTTTAGTGGTCACTATGTAAAGTTAATTATTTTAAAAGACTTAATGTCACTTTTGATCCATTATGTTTCGTAATTATTTCATTTTGATACATTAAGTTTTAAAAGTCTCATTTTGGTCTTTATGTTTTTAAAATGTATTATTTTGATCCTTTTTTAAGATTTAAAAGTTAACAAAATACTAATGTTTCTAACAGAAAATTAAGAAAAAAAGAGACCAACATGATAAACATAAAAAATCAGTATGAAACTTTTAAAACTTAATATACAAAAATAAAATAACGCTAAAACATAATGAACCAAAATTTATATTAAGTCTTTCTTTATCCATTAGAATCAAAAACAAATATTACGTGATTTATAATAATTCACAAATTTTATTCAATCAAGCTAAACTCTTTCAATAACAAATAACTTTTCAATGGTAGTTGTTTACAACTACATTTGACTAAAAAAATAAAAAAAAAATTAAAAGAACTCAGAGGAAAACAGAAGCTTATAAACTCATAATTTTATCGAAATCCTAATTATATTAATTAAAATAATAATTATTATTTTTACATCAATTTTATAGTGTCATGACAGCAATAATAACCGGCTGACATTGGATGTAGATTTTTTTATATATATAGTTTCCCCTTAATTGATTTTCTGTTTTTTTCCCTTGCTTGCTAATGTTCAACCACCGTATCTTATCGTTAACTTTGTTCTTATTTGTTGGCCGTTAGGTCATTTATTTAATAAAATAAAATAGATTTTTTTGCTTACATTAATAAAACAAAATAGGAAACAATAAAAGGCGAAAGTGAATTTAAAAATAATTTAATATATACAGATTAACTAAACAATTCATACAAGAGTCAAATTGGAAATAAATAATATAAGTGACGACAAGAAATGTATTTGATCTTTAAATCTTTATTATTAAAAAGCTAGCAAAAAAAAAATGCGACTCTTGGCAAGAAGTGGATGTTATCGCTTATAATTCTTAACCATAAATGACAACCCAAATTTATTGTCATTTATTACTTAGAGTATCGAATGCCTTTGTTCTCACTAGACTCTTCGTATCATTCATTTATGTTAGGCTTAAATAAAAATTAGTTTTTGTAAAAAAAAAACTTAAATTTAAAATATATTTTTCATTATTAGAAATGTCCGCCTTTTGATACCACAGTTTTTTTTTTGATAATTTCTATAAAATTGAAATATATCATCATTTAGATCGTTTGATTTGACACTAAAAATTTGGGTTGATTGACCCTAACTCCAAACTGCTATATTAAATAAATTATTTTAAAATTAAAAACATTAAGAAAATATAAAAAAAATAGGAAAATGAAACTTTAAAAGACATAAAAGATTAAAAAAATAAAAATTAATGTATTAAATAAAAAATATTAAAACATAATATATCAAAAATGATATTTTACCAAAAAAATTATAACAACACTAAAAATATGCAAAAAAAAACTAAAGAGATAAAAACAAACATTTCTAATTTGAAAGATTTCTCATTTTTTTTTGTCATTATTTCCGATCATTTTGTATCACATTCTTCTCCTCGTCAATGTAATTGACACAAAGAACTTGAGAAATTTTTGCCACATCAAATGACCTAACGAGGAGACAGATTCTTAACGTGGAGAATAAAACCCCAAGCTTATCGTCATTTGCAATAGTTAGAGAAGAAAACGAGGATGTTTGTTCAATCAATACATAAGTGTGGTTGAGAGATCCAATTGTTCAATTAGTCGTTGAAGTCATCATTAGAGTCGAGTTACTGGAGGTGCTTGGCGATGATGACATAGTGGATCTCAGTAGGGCTGTGCAAAAACCTGTTCATAAAAAAATCGAACCAAACTGATTTTCGAACTGGTTTAACCAGTTTGGTTTTTAACCTAAATCTGCGAACTAGTTTTCAAACTGGTTTGAAACCGAACTAGTTTTAGAAAACCAATTTTGAATTGGTTCTAAACCAAAGTTTATAACTGTTTTCCAAGCCGAACCGATTCTGAACTGGTTTCAAACTAGTTTAAAACTGTTTTAAGAGTCGAACTGGTTTTGAATTGGTTTTCAAATTATTTTTTTGAATTAGGAAGATAATTTTGCCCAGAAAAATACAAATTAACCAAAATGACAAGATGATTATTTATAATGAACAATGGAAGGGGGGGGGGGGATGAAGGAAGGTACATGCAATCAAAAGTGCCATTTTCAGTGGTCCTAGATATGCCATAACTTGTCCTTTGAAATTTTAACCCATTTTTTATCCTGACTCATGAACTGAATTCAAGAGTTAGGATGTGGAGTTAGTTTATCTGCACTTCATGCATAACTTTTTAGTTACAATTTCGACAAAACCAACTACAATGCAACTACTGAATGCATCAGGGAAGTAACATACGAGATTGCAAAATTTGTATAGTTTCCAGTGCTATCAGGTATGATGCTAGTCAAATTATTGCCTCTCACATCACTAAAAATTCAGGTTAAATAGAAAAAATAGCAAATTTAATAAACCAAGGAAGATTAAAAGGATATTTAAGAAAGAAAAAAGAAAGAGAGAAACCACATTGAAATGGTTGAAATACTCACAAATACCAGTTGCATAGTATAGTAAACTATAATAAGAAACATGTAATAGTGGTAAATGTAAATGATACAAACAAAATATGAAAAAAAAAAACTCATAGGTAGTGCAAGACTTCATTCCAATAGAGCAGTTCAGGAATCTCACCGGTGAGTCTATTTCGTGCAAGATCACAAAAAAACATAATCATACGACTATTAGAACTTTGTATAGCAATATCCTAACTGTGGCATGGCTCACATTGGATTGCAATTTTATTTTCTATACCCCATTAATGACAAAATGAGAACTTACATAGTCTTCAAGTTTGGAATTTAGGTTAATGTTGAGGGGATAGGACCTGTCAACTGATTACTCTTTAAATTCCTGCATTCACCAACTCAACTCAGGACATGTTGTAGCATGAAAAACCAAAGAAACACATTAAATGACAAGTTCTAGTTTCAACTTACAGAAACACAAGCTGCTTTAGCTTTGATATGGAGAAAGGTGTATCACCATAAAATTGATTATCAGACAAATCCCTTCTAAATTAAAAAATGAAAAACATGTGATCAACATTTGTATCATAGGAAACTCCAGCAGGGTATGAAAAGAATGATACACAAATAAGTAAATAGAAACAAGATAATGTCATGGTTCATATAGATAAATAAGTTCAACACAGTTTTCAATTTCATCTAGAATTTGACTAGTTAGTTTATTTCCTTGCAGGTCTCTGTCATTGCCAGAAGAGCAAAATTCAGGTTAAATATAAAAATAAAAGCCAAGAGAAAAAGTGTACGATCAAATAACCAAAAGGTATAATACATAAAGGGATTGCAAGTTTACCAATGACGGATGATATCTCCCCACCAAGATTAAAGCTTGACAAATTCCTTTAGAAACAAGAGGAATCAATGTAACTTAATGTTAATAGAAAATGTAGCTAATCAAAGATATTAACACAAAAAGAATTTTGAAAGCAAATTTGACATTTGCAATAGTTCAATAATCGTGACGATCCAAATCAAAAAGGTCCAAACTCCAAATTAATTGATTACATAGCAATCCTAATAACTAAAAAATATTAAAAAGAAGCGTTCTTGATTCTTCAATCATCATCAAGTGTAAAGGTCAAGGAGACTGAATGAGTAACATCCAATGCGGCTAGTGAGGGAACAAGTTCTGAAACATAAAAAAAAAAATTAGTTGTCATTCATATTATATAATAAGTACATAAAACAACCTTAAGAGAAAAAAAATCTTGTTACATTCTTCAATTCTTTCAAACTCCAAAAATTCATTATTTTCATTTGAAGGTAGTGGTGATGGTGTTCTTTTGATCCAATCTTGTGTACAAACAAGTGCTTCCACCATTTGAGGTGTAAGAGAACAACTATAAGGATCAAGAACTCTTCCTCCAATACTAAAGGCAGACTTAGAGGCCAAAGTAGAGACAAGTATAACAAACACATCTCTTGCAATGCTTGCAAGAGTTGGGAATCGGCTTGAGTTTAGCTTCCACCAATTCAAAACATCCAAATCCAGCCGACTATCTCTAGCATCCTCCAGGTATATATCTAATTCAAATGTACTAGATCTAGTTTATTGAAAATATTGACTATAATCATAAGGATCATTCTCGACCCTTTCACTAGGTTGAGCTCGAGCCTCTTGTGAGCTAACTTCAAACTCATCACCACCATTACTATACTCTTCAAAAAGTGATCTCAAGCTAGATTCCACTTTATCCCTCAACTTACAAGTCAATTCACCCCCTTTACCATCAAAACTTTCAGCAATAAGCCAATTCGTGAATTTTAATTTGTAACTCGGGTGCAACACAAGAGAGATCATCAATAGCATGTTTGTACGATTAGGATTGCCCCAATACTTATCATATTTTTCCTTCATGCGTACAACCATCATTCTCACACTCATATTCACACCCCTGGAAGTAGACATTTCCCTGATTTTCATTCCAATCCCAAAGGCCTCAAACATTTACATAGTGCTTGTCACATAAGATGAACCAGAAATGCATAAAGTAGCATCATAAAAAATCTCCAAGAATGGCAAGATTGAACGCACAAATTCCCAATCACTATATGTAGGAGCCATGCCCATGAATTTTTGTCTCTTAATTTGAACTCCTCAAATGCCTTATGATGCTTTAAAGAAACTTCCAACATCAAGTAAGTAGAATTCCATCTATTTTCTACATCTAAGCAAACAAGGTCTTTATATTCAATGTTCACATAGGCAACACATTCCTTGAATTTAGATAATCTAAAACGGGAGGATTTTACATACTTGACAGCAGGACGAACCCTACAAATAACTGGAATATCCTCTTTGAAACCTTCTTGCACAATTAAATTAAAAATATGTGCACAACATCACATATGAAGATAATTTCCATTCAACACCAAACGATTCCAAGACATTAGCCTCTTTTGCATATATTCAATTGCTTTATCATTTGAAATGGCATTGTCAATCGTCAATGAAAGAACATGAGTTAGCACCCAACTACTTAAGCAACTCTCAACCATCCTAGCCAAATTCTTCCCGTGTGACTTTTGACTTGACAAAAGTTTATCGCTTTCTTTTGCAACATGCAATCATTGTCAATGAAATGTGCCGTTAAACTCATAAAGTCAGATTTTGTGACAAAGTCCATGTGTCTGTAGTGAGCCAAACTCTTTGACAATGTTGAGAAAAAAAGTTCTTCAATCTTACTTTTTCATTACTCCAAAGACTAAGACCATCTCGTGCCAAGGTAGTGCGTGAAATGACAACAAGAAAAGGTGCTACAATGCTAAAAAGTTCTCGAAAGGTGTCATGCTCAACCATATGGAAGGAGAGCTCCAATGCCACAAATAATTTGACCAATGCAATCCGACATGCTTCTTGGTCAATCATGAAAGAGGAAGAAGGAGTAATGGTTGTTGAAGAAGAATCTGATTTTTGCCTCTTGCTCATGACGTCTGAATTCTTCTTGCATTTGTCTAAATGAGTGCACATGGAAGTTGTTCCACTACTATATTTGATCAAAGCACCACAATGTGATTTAGCTTGGGATAAAGGATTGGGGTCTGGCAATTTATCAAAGTGATCCCATGCAGTAGATTGATTTTTACGCCCTATGAAACGAGGCGGTAACCTTTCTCCTACTATGCTAGAGGCCAAGATGTCAATCTCATCATGGTCTTCCATCTAATGATTTTACATTTGAAAAGAACATAAGTATATAAATCTTAGCTGAAAACAATGTTAAATGCACTTATCTTAGCTTAAGAAGATCTACAATTGATATAGAATTATAATAAAACAAGCTTAAAAAGATATTCAAATTCAAAGTCAATACAATCATGCCTTAATTACAGTGAAAACTCGCATATTTTAGCTGAAAAAATAGAAGAAAATTGTAACTTATACCTAATTTTATGAGAAGTTGGACTAATCCACCAACAAGTGGCTAGTTCGACAAAAATTGAGTTCATTTTGTTAAATAAAGTCTCGAGTGTTGATTAAATAAGTTTTTGATCTCCTAAGTCAATAAACTGAAATATAAAGCATTGACAAACAAGGGAAAATTGTGGCATAAACAAGCCAACACCCCATTACAAAAAACATACCAATTCTAATTCAAACTAAGGGATATATTCAAATGAAAGGAGAAAATTAAAAAATAATTAACAATATATTCCAAAATTCCCATACTGCATCTACATTGTCAAATTCCATGACAACACCCAATATTTCACTCATGGTCAACATTGGCTCAAATCTGTATAGTTCAACATAGAAACATAAAACTAATGAAAATAAATAACAAATTAACAAGTCATCGATAAAAAAAGCAAAAAGCTAAGACATCAAATATTCATAAAAATTTTCTTTGAACAAGGCATAAACAATACAACATATTCACTGAGAGCATTACCAAAAGGCCAATATATACTTGAGAAGCACAAATGACATAATGCAATAAATTGAATTCCATATTACTCAATATGTAGGAGTTGAAATCACTTTTAACCATATTAAACCTATCACTTTCAACCATATTAAACCTGTCACTTTTAAAACTCAATTCACATTGTTGTATAAAAACATATGATCTAAGAACTAATTCTTTCCCCATTGGACAGTTTAAGAACAACACTGGATTGTAGACTTCTAAAGACTAAAGTGCAACAATAAGTGGTAGATGAGATTGTTAACACTGGAAAGTGATCAGTTACTCACCTTAAGAATACATAACCAATTATTTCCTGTGATGATTTTCTGCTCTGTGCGGTTATGAAGCCTGTAGACTTGCAGTGGACATGACAGTGCTCCAAAAGAGTAGTGCTATTGCCAAAAGTACAATGTGTCCTACACCATAATCATGGAATAAATTTATCCTCTTGTAACTTTGATAAAATGTCCTTAACGAAACAGAATTTTGGGATTCAACGTAAGACCAACTAGTCTACTAATCAAGGTCCCAAGTTAATTTAAGATACCATTTCTTTTCGAGAGAACAAGCCATAAAAGTGACAATCATAACTTACATAGGAACAAATCCATCACAACAACGCATTTTTATAGATCACAAGCAAAGATGGACTTTTTGTGGCCCTTAAAAAAAATTTCAGCACTTCAACAAGCACATATCACCGACATACAAACACAAAGAAAATCATGATCCTCTAACCTATATGAACTAAAGACAACAAGACAGTGGAGCTCTGGAACTACTTGCCATCCAAGGAACCAAATTGGTTTTGAATTTATTCTTCAAAGTGAATAAGTGATAAGAAAGAAACTAACGCAATCAAAAACCTTGAAAACAGTGAAATTTCACAAAACAACCAATGCATTACCTCAGGCGCAAAATTCTCAAATGTAATATTCTCAAATGCAAGGGCTGAAAAACTCTTCAAGATTACGAAGAAAGCGAGGCCTCCCTTGAGGTCAGCTCCGATTGAGAAACCCTTCACCGAGAAACTGATGAGGAACCCTAACTGTCATGAAGGATAATGCGTAGTGCAGTTCACTAAATTCAAGTCACTATTTTTTTTCCGAAACAGGTTTGGTCGAACCAAACTGGCTACAAAACGGGGCAATTTTTTTTAACCCAATTCGAGTGTGCAACTAGTTCGGGTTGGTCAGTTGCAATCTAGTTCGGTTTGACCCTAATTTTTTGCACACCCCTAGATCTTAGTATCATAACATAGGAATTGCTTTCGACAACGCTCCATGAGCTCACCACTGAGGATGCCATTGGGGAAGCCGAGAAATCCTTGATGTTGTCGGTAGTTGTATATAATTTCACCAAAAACACTTAATTTGATGGACACTTGGCTTCAACACAAAGGAGGTTACAACTATGATCGATGTGGCTCTTTTATACACGAATGACACTGCCTCCCTCAAGCCATCAAGGTCCTCAGACCTCAGTGGTAAGCATGCTTGAAGGTAGATCTGTTGTTGAGCAACAGTAGCAAGATAAACCGTAGCATAAGAACCCTTCCCTAAAATTGCCAACTTCTTCCATGCACCTATGGATAGCTTTTTTTGTTTTGTTTTGAGAGGAACATGTATGTATAGATAATCTTCTATTTTTTGAATATATATATATATATATATATATATATATATATATATATATATATATATATATATAACACTAACACAACTTCCATTGGTTGTGATCAAATATGCTAAATCTTAATTTGGATATGATTTTGCAATCATATAAGTAAAAGATTAATTACTGGTGTGAAAATATTGTACATAATTTAATTCATACAAAAAAAATTAATGATAAGATATGCTTATCATTAATCATCTCAACCCAAGAACATGTAAATCTTAATTTAATCTAATCATGACTTTATTAGTGAGTGAATCTTGTAAATCTTTAGATACAACTTTGAAATTAGGTAATTAAAAGATCAAGTTTGGTGCCCTTCTTATCCTATGATAAATTTGAATTCTTTTCCTTCCACATCTAAGTAGTAGGTCTGTGAGAGAGAATTGGAAACAAAGAGTGTGTGCTACAAAATGAGTAACTAAATGGAAAAAAATGTATTGTATTATTATTATTATTATTATTATTATTATTATTATTATTATTATTATTATTATTATTATTATTATTATTATTAGTTGAATAGTATTTTGGTTTTAACATAGACTAGTTAAATAGAATATAATGAATTAAATTTCAATAGATTTAATTTAATTCAATGTGATCTAAATAACAGTAATTAATATTTAATTTTATTTTTCATCTTTAATGCCAAAAAAAGAAAAAACATGGGATGACCAAGTGTAATCTTTTGTCCCATAAAAAAAGTGTAATCTTTTACAATAAATCTGAAAATATCATTTAATTGAAAGTATAACTAAACCATGTAACTTGCAATTGCATTAATTGAATTACTGATTTCAAAAAGATATAATTTTACTAGAATGGTCTCTCCACCACCTTTGGAGGAAAGATTTCATTGGAATTTATGTGACAGAGCAATTAAAAGTTATAAAAAAAAGTGCATTTTTATGTTTTCTAAATTTCTAATTTTTTGATAAATAGTCAAATTTATCTTAAAAGTGTGAGACGCTGATAAATTGATTTCTAAAAAATGAAAAATTTAAATTTAGTCATTGAATTGTAAAAAAAGTGACAAATTAGTCCTAATTATAATTTAATGACAAATTGATCACTAAATTTTGCAACTTAATATCAAAGTGATTCTCGAAAATATAATTTATTGTCAAATTATTTCTTGAATATTATAAATTAATGACAAAATGGTCTTACAAATTTAACGACATGACTAATTAGTCGTATTTTTTGCATATTCAAAGACTAATTAAATTTATATTTTTCATCTTTTAGGGATTAATTTGTTATCGCATCACATTTTTAAGTAGGATCACCTATCAAAAATAAAATAAAATCTTCTTTTACTTTTTTAACTAGTGTTTTAAGGACACTAAGATATTAGTTAGCTTTTGATTTTTTTTTTTTGGTGAATAAAAAAAGAGAGAAGAGTCTCTCTTTAAATCATGATATTAATTTACACTTCACAATCAATTTTTTTATTTGCTTTCAACATCTTTATATGTTAAAAATTTTGATAAAAAAAAGTTATGCATTAATGCTAATGTTATCAAATCACAACCCATTATGTATATATAATAAATTTATTAATTTTTAAAATAATTATCTTAAAAATCATATTAATAATGATTTATGATGACAATACATAAATACATCACATTAAACTCAATAAAACTATCAATTATTTAATGATAATTTTTTTATAATTATTAAAATAGATAAGGATTTCAGATTACATAAAGTATATGGTAACAATATATATGCTTAATTATATAGTAGCTCACTATAAGATTTATCTGAGCCCAAATCTAACACGGATATTTTGATGGCCACCACAATATTCTTTTGAACTTCAATCTAGTAGACCAGTCATGGAATTTATTAGTTATTGAAAATACTTAATATTTAGACAAAACTTCAAAACATACCAATTAAAATCATGTAAAGATCGATAAATTGTACAATTTTCTAAAACCAAAATTAAGGAAAATTTACAGCTTGAATTTTTAAAAACGTCAACTAAAAAGAAAAATTATTCTCGTAGATTTTGTTAATTTTGTTTTTATAAAATTATATGATTAATTCACTTAAATTTTTAAAGTAGAATTAAATTAAATTATATCGTTTAAAATCATTTTTTAACATTTCAATATTTTATTAATAATATTATCTAAAAAAATAAAAAAAATTCTTTATAATTTTTCTTCATCACTCATTTTTTTATTTGTATAACAATTACTTAATTGTGTACGTTTCTCACTTGTATGATTATAAAAAATTAGATACAAGATTTTTTTTTTCCAGACAACGAAAAAAAATTAGAGGATTTTTAAATTGAATAAAATGATAAAATGGAATTTTAAATAAAATACTAAAAATAAAATTAGGAAGAAAAAAATTAATAACTTATAAGGTAACTTATTTTTTATAAGTTACTTTAAGTTGCTTTCAAAATAAGATACTAAAATAAGTATATGTATCAAATAATTTTTAATTTTTTTATAAGCTCATGTACCAATAAGTTTATTTTTTTTTCACTCAATATATATTAATATCATGGCCCAGAGATGCCAACAAAAAAATACAAATACAAAAGGTTATACTATATTTGCATCACACTTTGATGGAAATATAAAATAACCTTCCCTTAGCAAAAGCCAGCCCAGCCATAACTCTCTACAACGAATCCTTTACACTCCTATCTTTAAAACTTAACCTTCACCTGTAACCACCTTCCCGCATTTAATAGCTATCAATATACATAAATACATGATATACAACACTACTACCCATGCAAGAAGTTACGGTAAAGCTAACAATGGCTCGAGACCCTCCACCCTAAATAAGTGATTATCAAAACTACAATAAACATCCTCACGGAGCCAAGCAAGCTTCGGGATTGCTAAAACCAAATAACAAAGGAGCAATTAAAACTTGTGAAGCCATGTCCTGACCTGAAACTTTTTGTCCTCCATCAAAGAAACTTTGTTGACTTGAATCTGTTTAAAGATACTATTATTCCTGCTTTTCCAAAAGCATGAAATAACAGCACAACATAGGACCTGCCACCAACTCATCCCCGAGAATAACAGATAAATTTCTTCAATAGAGCCAGGTATTGCCGTGGAAAAATCAGGAGCAAACCACAACATGCACTCAATCCAAACGCTCCACAAAACTGAACACTCAATAAAAAGATGTTGCAATGTTTCACTGTGTTGTTGGCATATATATGCAGCATACCATTTCAGCTTGATTAACGATGATGTTCCTCCGCCTCAAATTGTCTTTTGTAGGAATGTGATTCTTCAAAATCCTCCACATCTGGAATGCTATTTTATTCGGAATTTTTAGATTCCAAATAAAGGAGGAAATCGAAGTTGTGTCTGCTTCATAACCAGCTTGATGCAGTACCGAGTATGCAGAATTTATTGAGTATTCTCCCAAGGACTGCCCTCCCAGCTACCTAGAGTCCAAAACCTCCTTTTGAAACTGTATAGAATTCAGAACAGTTTGTAATTGTATGATCAAATCATTCTCTCATTCAAAAGTATTCCTTCTCCACTTTAGCTCCCAAAACCACACTCCATCCCTCCATTCCCCCATCCTACCCAAAGTATGCAATTTTTGTTCTGAAATAAGGTACAATCTGGGAAACAAAATTGCCAAACTCCTCCCACTCACCCAGTCGTCTAACCAAAATCATATCTTGTCTCTTTTTCGCACTTTCCATTCAACACCCTTGTGAAACCATCTATCACTACTTCTCCCTCCACAAACTTTCTTCAAATCCTTCCACCACAAGGATTCCCTTGCTCTCTCACCCTCCTCCAAAAGCCCTTGTCATCCCCAATACTTAAAGTTTAGAACTTCCCACCACAAACCCCCTTTTTTTTTTGTGAAAAAGAGGCCACCTCCATGTTATTTAGAACTTAAAGTTTAGAACTTCCCACCACAAACCCCATTTTCCCGACAAAGCATCATCCAAGATTTTCAAATTCTTCACTCCTAGACAACCATCCCGTATATTTTTACAAATCTCTTCCCAACCTACCCATGTTATTTTTTTGTTCTCCTCACTCCAATCCCAAAAATATTTTCTTTGAATCCCCTAATGTGTTCCAAACCTCCTTTTGCATTTTGAAAAACCAAAAGTAAAATAGAGATAGGGATGAAAAAAGGACTTTTTCCTTAAATGTACATTCTCTCTCCTCTATTTTTTCAATATACATCACTTTAAAAATTAAATCCTGAAATGCACCTCTTTGTGCCGATAGTGAGAAGTTGGAATTGAGGAACCTGACTTCTCTATTGGTTGTTTTTTAAAAAATGATAGTATTTTTTATTTAACAATTTATTTATTGAAGAATACATTACATCATAAATAAAATACATAAACAATAATAATATTTGTCCAAGATAAAGGTATGTTGGGACAATTTGTTCTGTTATGACCCTGTTGTCGGCATATTTCACATTTTTTCTAGTTCCTCGTTCACTCGTCCATCTTAATAGGTTTGTGAGTTGAAATCGGATGACCCTTTGAACTCCTCCTTCTCCTTGGATCAGGACATATCCTTCATATTCTTGACACATTAATCCGGCAATAAAACCAAAGGAGTTGTCGTAGATGTGCAAAATATTCTATAAAGTGAATAGCGGCATATAGTTCATGGGATCAACATTGACAGATTTACAAGCAGCCATTATGTGAGAACATAGTAAGTATTTAGTCTGATGTTCACCACAATCACAATTTTGGGATTGTAAAATGACCCTAACCCTTCTAGGTGGTTTGGGTGTTTGAAGTGAGGCTTGGGTCTCTGTTACAATAAATGTGTGCTTGTGTCTATTAAATTTGTTAACAATGTAAAAGGTTTGTTGTTGTTGTTGTCGTTGGTATACGGTGTATACACAGTTCATGCATAGGGTGCACTGTTGGTGCATGGACATATGAGTAAGCATGTACATTGAGAATATCAGGTGGACTCTCAACCTAGTGTTTTAGGTTTTCGTAGTGACTAATTGGAATGGACCTATGGAATAAATGAGTGGGTGAAACCCTTTGAGAAGTATGGTTTGCAAACCCTAGAGGTAAGCACTACCCACACTTGTCTATATTCAATAAAATCACATTTCCTCCGTAGGGTCAGCCTAAGAGACTCCTTGAATGGTCTGAGAATGAGACTATTTTAAAGGATGAAACTCATGGGGGATCGCTCATATTGTGTTGAAACTCCATGGAGTAGAGTCAGTGTGTCAGTTGTGGTCTAATTAGTAGTTTGTGTATGTCAGTTGTAGCCTAATTGACTATTGGTATATGTGAATGTTGTATTATGATTCATGATGATGAGTAATTGATATATGTTGTGGTTGATACTTAAGGACTTGTATTATGATCATGTTGATTGATGTTTATATGTTGTATATTTCACTTGAAATGGTGAAGAAAAGATTGTTTTAGGTGTTCACTGATGATTGTAAGGATCAAACCTTTTTATATAAATTATTTTAGTTTATTTTTATATGTATGTGTTGTTTTGGTGTGCTTATCCTTGTATGTTACATGTGTTTGTGATGATCTCGTACTTGATGTACATCGGGAGCATACGATTTCTAGGTTGGATCTTCTCCTTAGAGGCGTCGTAGATGGAGCGAACACGGGAGCGAAAGTTGTGTCACTCTCTTCCTTTTCCTTGATTGAGTTTTGTATAGAAATGACCAATTTAGGTTTGTCTTATGTATAACTTCTAGGAGTTTTATGTAATCAAGTATGTCTCTTCTTTTGTTGTTGAAGTGGCATAGCCACCAGTGTGGATTTGGTTATGTTTAGTAGATGCATGGTTTTTGTTACGAGTTATGGGTTTTGGAAATGCGAAAATTTTACTTATTCTTTTCAAAAATAAATTAATTGAAGAGTTTTGAAATAATTAAAGTAAATCTTCTGCTTTATTAGTATGTTGAGTTATCATGTAATAGTGGCTAGTCGTTACACTTATTTTGGTCAAATGAACTTATAAGCTGATCAAAGGTTATAAGCTCCTCAAAGACTTTACCAAAGATAACCTTTTATATTTTATTTAATGTCAAACTATTTATTTTAATGAATTATTACATTGTTTGGGCCTTTGGGAACTAGAAGTGACCAAAATTGTATAAGTAATCTAGTACAGACTACAATGTTTATTGACGTGAAAGAAAAAATACCAAAACTACATTTAAGCCTTTCATTTTTAATTACAAATAAATAAATACTATGAGAGAAAAAAAACTAGCATGGTATATTATCTAATCTAATATAATATCCTAATATCTAAATAATAAAGCAATGTACTAGCAAAATTACTTCATTAACCTTAAAAGTTTGACAGTTGTCTATCTATGTGGGTATTTTAGTCTTTCACCGTACTTCAATATTTTATAATATTTGAATGTCACACTTCTCTCTTCATCATCAAAACTAGAAAATCAAAATGTGAACGAGAGACCTTCCCACCCTTCTTTTTCTCCTCTTTTCTCTCATCCTTCTTCACAAATTTGAATTTGAAATTTGAGACCTATCCACTCATGTTATCTTATTCCCTAGCTCATGTCTCATTTTTTTCTGTTTGCAAACCCATTGCACCACCATTGTTGCTGAACAACAATGCCCCACCTCTCACTAGCTCCATCCCGGCTCCATCTTTTCATTTGGAATGGGTTTTACTACCTTTTTTCTTTGATTAACATAGATAAAGTTTATACTACTTTTTTTCTATGATTCATTTAATGGGTTTTGGGGTTTTCTTTGTTCTTTTCTATTTCTTTGAGAGGGTTCAGTGATTCTTGATATTAGGATTTTGATTTTAGGGTTTTGTTTTGATGTTTTACAGTTTGGTTGGTTTAATTATGGTTTCCTTTTCCATTACTTTTCCCCTAACCAAAAGCATATTTTATTTTCATGATGGTTTACTATCTTCTCTTTACCCTCCTCTGCTCTACGAAAGAAAACAGACCATCAACCATTTTTTATGAGCTCAAAAGGATTGCAAATGAGAAGATTTACGAGAAGATAATAGGAGGATTATGGAAAGGAGATTGAGAAACACAATGAGTTACAAATCAATTCACATTGCAACAAAGGGTAGCTATTTGGTTAATTTATTCTTCCATTGATTTTTTAGTTTTTTACTTTCATTGATTACTTTTTCTCTTTGATTGGGTGTGTGTCATTTTTTGGAGTTGGTTATGGACATTGCTATTGATCAATTGATAACCCAATTCACTTTGAAATAAATTTGTAAAAAAAAAAAACACATAATTGACAATGATAGGATGGGTTATGTAATTGGTGCTTTTTTCCTATTTTTTTGGGTTGTTAGTTTTTACACTTTTGTCGTGCCTAAGGTAATTTAAGGAACAAAATCTCATTGTCTCTATTTCACTATTTATCATTGACTAATTTTGGTGCCTATCTCTCTATCTCAAAATAATTAATGATTCAAAGGTTTATATAAGGCTTACATATCATTGTTCTTATGTTTAGGGGGGGAGTGATTAATGAGTTTATATAATTAGCTATTCTTTAATTATATTTTTTAAATCTTGCAGTATAATATTTATAATTGAATTTGATGAATTTCACTTATTTTATCTTTGTGGTTTATATAGGATGGAAGAAAGGTGTGAAAGATACTTCACCTTTATCCTCAATTTCTAAAGAATTAGAATTGCAACCAGAATTGCATAGGACAAGGCTTATATATGCATAATAGAAAGAAAAAAGTATGTATTCTTCATACAAACCCAAGCAAATAGGCTTTCTTCCTAAGTAATAGTGACATAATATTATAGGAATTGTATCAATATTTTTATATGTTCTTTTTTCTTCTCCACCTTTTATATTATCTTATTTTTTTGTGATATTGGATTATACTTTCTGTTTTTCAGGTAAAAAAAAAAACTTGATGTGGTGGTTCTGGAGTACTTCATTGCATGCACAACTCATGGTGCTTCGACCAAGGTGTACACATGAATGTTATACTTGCTAATGTTACGTGAAGGTAAATATCACAAGAAGAGGGTTGAATTGTGACTTTAGAAAATTTTCAAATCATTGCAATCAAACAAAGTTTTTTCGTCTGAAGAAGAAACTTTGCAAAAACAGATAACAAATCATTTGAAAAACACAATCAGAAGATGAAAAACACAATCAGAAGATGAAAAACAAACACGTTAAGCACAAGATGTTTTCAAATGTCTAAAAATAAATTCAGACCTTGGGTTAGTTGGAAGCAAAAGGAAAACAAGTAAATATCAGATACAAAAAGTTATACAGGTTCATCTCAACCACTAAGACTACATTCAATTCTTGGAAAAATAACAAGTTTCACCTACTTCTCATTACCAACCAAGCCACTGCTGGTTCTAAACAAGTCAAAAGAGATTTGTATTTTAGTTTGCACAGAGACTAAATCTAGAATTGTCTCACATATACGATCAACACTTAGTCTTGTTCTCTCATTATGTTCAAGGTATTTTGAGAGCTTTATCTAACTTTACAAGAATATACAAAAAAAATTGTGCAAAAAGAATAATGAATGTCTTTTGCACAAGATTCATTCTTCAAAATTTCAAAGCTTCTGGTTTATATAAGCATCATCTTCAAGTGTTTGTTGTTTCACAACGAACATATTTCTACACTTGATCTTCATTTGACGAATGTGACCATTGGTGCATTGAATGCTTACATTAAATGTATGTTCTTTCCTCATGTAGAGAGTCCACTCTTTGAAGCTTACGTGTTAAGTACTGTAGTTGGTAGTCACTTCCTTTATGTCAGGAATAGGTCTTGTGCAACAAAGCTCTTATTTTGATAGAGGTTGAGGACTTTCAGACCTTGACTTCTTAGGATTCGACAAATCCTAGAAGAATGTTTATGCAAAAGAGATCTCAGACACAATATTAAATGAAGTCTTAAATGTCATCTTAAATGTTGTATCAGATTATGACTCTATTTGCCTATCGTCTGAAACATTAAACACAAACTTCTCATAAGATGCAACTTTTAACCTTTGTATTTGTTTACATCTAGCCAAAATAATTAAGGGTCCTGATTAGTTTTAGGACATAAATATCTTTTGACTTAACAGGTACAATGCACCCACTATATAGGTTCTCTAGCTCAAATATTTTTTAGTATACATATAATTTGTGGTTTTAGCTTTAATCTATATTACTTGGATGTTTGATATAAAAGAATGGATACAAAATCACAATTTATCTTATTCTCAAGTCAGTTTCTTCATTTTGCATTAGACACATCTGTTTTTCGTTGTATGCTTTTACCTCTCTATGGGAAATATTTGCATACTAGCAGGAGACATAAGTTGCTCTTTCATGTTCTTGCATAGCTAAACTCCATTTAAGGCAAAATCTTCAATCTTACATCATTATTCTTTATTTTATTTATTTTTTAAACTTCTGAGGCATCATTCTTCTAAGTTATGGTTATGCATTATACTATATTACTAAGTCTAACTAATCCTTGAATTAACCCCAAATTATATATAATGGCACAATGGATTGTTAATTTACTTTTTATTTCTATTGATTTTTAAAATTCCTAAATTTGGTGAAAACTTTTTTCTTTTAGTTTGAGTTGATGATGGAGTTCTATTATGAACATGAAGGATGGTGATGATTGTGATTTTAGATGAGTCTCGAGTGTGCATTAAAAAATCCACATTTTGTGATTAATGATTATTCTTGACTTAAGTATTTTAAGTTGTAAATCAATGTTATGTTTTATGAATATTATGAGTTGTTAAATAAGTTATGAGTTTTATATTTTATCAATATGAATGAGTTACTTAAATTGATTATAAGTTAATGGTTTATGATATATCTTTTGATGTTTAAAGAGTAATTGCAAAACTGATTTTTAAAAATATTGTTACTATTTTTGCGTTTGAGGATTTTTTTTAATTTTGAGGATTTTTTAAATTTTTTTTCAAGACTTAAAAATGTGAATTTTTTTAATGACTCAATCGGATGACCAACTTAATTGAATTCAATTAAAGAGGGGTTGGGTTGTAAAAAAATAAAAAAGGTAAACTCAATCTAATCCAATCAATTAAATTTAATTAAATTGAGTTAACAATAGATAAAACTTAACTCGAATCACTTACACTCCTTTAAATTTATATCAAATAATATTAGGATATTATATACACATATTGACATGATTATTTTATCATAGTTACATAATATTTTTTAAATTATTGTTAGTTTTTAATGATTATTTCTTTATAAAGTTATAAAGATTAACTAAAATATCAATGACACAATTAATATTGAATATTTTATGATAAAATGTAATATTTTTGTAGTGTGTCTTAAATATTTGACACATTTTTTTATTGCAACATAACATTTATAAATGTCATTACCTTTAATATTATTCTTAAATATTTTAAAAAAAATATTTGAGCATGTACCTCTTCGATGAAATAAATTTGAATTATTATTTAATTTTATAAATAAGTTCCTTTTGAGCATTGATTTATTTTGATATAGAACTTCAAATATATTAGTATTATAAAGAGAGGGGGAGAAATAAGTACATATTTATCAGATAAAATTAATTCGTAAACTATTAATAATTCTCGGCATTATTAATTTAAGAAATAATTTTATCAATAAAATATATATTAGAGCAATAAAAGTTATGCGAGTGAACATTTTTTAATGAAATGAAATAAGAAAATTTACACTTAGCTTACTGGAATATACAATTTAGTTGATATCACTGATATATCTAAATTATTGGGGGTGAAATTAAATTTTTGAGATTCATTGTTATTATTATTATTATTATTATTATTATTATTATCATTATTATTATCATTATTATTATCATTATTATTATCATTATTATTATCATTATTATTATTATTATTATTATTATTATTATTATTATTATTATTGTAATATAAATATATTTTTATATAAAATTCTAATTACTAAAATTGATGTGAAAAATCATTTTTAAGCAAATCAATATTCATTTTTTATTATCTCATCAATGTAAATTATCAAAGACTTTCTTTCACGTAGATAATTTTAAAATTCTCTTTATATATTGATATCATATGTAAATTTTAATATTCGTACGACATTTTGTCTCACCATCTTGGAGCAGTTTCCATTTTATTCACTGTCTAGCATTTTATCTCACCATGAAAATTTCTGTCTTTTGATTACAGAGAAATATTTTTTCATTTTAGTGAAACTTTATACTTTTTTGGAAAAATAAAACATCTAATATATATTTGTCTCAATGTAAAAATTTAATTTTATAAGCGTATATATTTGAAACGTGTGAAAGAAGAGTGACTCATGTGAATGTCAATCCAAGGGAAACTTCATCTTCATATGCAATACACTAAATTTAAATTGGTAAAATTGCATTTTTGGTTTCTCAGTTTATCTCTAATTTTGAATTTGGTCCCCCTATATTTTAATTCACAAATTTGATCCCCAGTTTTATAAATCTTTGTAAAATTGGTCCTAAAAGCTCGATTTAGATGTTGACCGTTAACCTTAGATGTTGACTGTCACGTGTCAATGCCACGTTTGACTGCCACGTGTTAATGCCACATGTCAACGTCTGAGTGGTTCCCTGTAAAAGCTTCATTTTTTTAGGTAAAATTATACTTTTGGTCCCCTAGTTTTACTCCAATTTCAATTTTGGTCCCCTTATAATTTAATTCACACATTTGGTCCCCCCAGTTTTATAAATCCCTTTATAAATTTAGCCAAATTTCATTACTGGAGAAGTTGTATTTTAAATTTCAAATAAAAATATTATTGTCATTCATAGGCCACTTAAGCAGTCGTATACACATAATATTACATGGGAGAGCAAAAAAAGAAAAAAAAAAGAGGGAGTTATTACAGAACCTTTTGAGACTCAGGTTGGAATTCATGCATCACTTTCCCAAGTTGAACAACCCTAGAAGTGGTAGAGAGACAACGAGTGATTTTTCTTTAGGTTCCAAGTGAGTGAAAAACTTACAATGAAAAAGAAGTGCGAGATTTATTAAGACCTACCATGTCTCTAGCACCAGTGACTAAACCATTCAAAAGACCAATTTTGCATGAACAATTTATAAAGAGATTTATAAAACTGGGGGACCAAATGTGTGAATTAAACTATATGGAGACCAAAATCAAAATTGGAGTAAAACTGAGGGACCAAAAGTGTAATTTTACCTACAAAAAATAAAGTCTTTATGAGGAACTACTCAGACGTTGACATGTGGCATTGACACGTGACAGTCAATGTCCGAGGTTAACGGTCAACGTCCAAATCGGGCTTTCAGGACCAATTTTACAAGAATTTATAAAACTGGAGGACCAAATTTGTGAATTAAATTATAAGGGGACAAAATTCGTAATTAGAGATAAAGTGGAGGACCAATTTTACAATTTTGGCATTTAAATATGTCTAATTGCATGATATCATGTTGTTATGTAATATATATATATATATATATATATATTTGCATGTAATAACTTTTATTCCAAAGTGCTCATCTTAATATTTTGTTATTATTAAAGATAGACTTAATGCTTATTTCAAGTTGTTAGAAATAAAACTTAGAAACCAAAAGCGAGTTGCACAGGTTATTCTGGAAAAAAATGCTTGGAAATTGGAATAACGTTTTGTGAAAATAAAAATCAGTAAACGCACAAAGCCACTAAGGTTTAGGGCACTCAACTCAAGTGGAGTGAAGTGGCGACAAACACCGCACTCCAACGGCACTGAGCCAGGACCACACCGGTGGTTTGTTACTTAACTGAAAATCACCATCATTTCACTCTTCTCCTTCTATAACCCTTTCATTCCAACGTCCTTAAAACTATGGTTAAATTGAGTTTGTTTTCTTCGATATTTCGATGGTAAACACGGGCAGTTTTTTTTTTTTTTTTAAGGGTTTACGTTTTATTTTGAATTTGTTTGGATTTCGACTTTCAGGACATGACTTGTATCAAGTAATTTTGTTTTATGTTCTTTATATTGTTTAATCCATGATTTGTGCAATTGGGTAACTATCATAGTTGTATCTGCAATTCTGATTTTGGGTTTTGTGGAATAGAGTTTAGAATTTGGGTGATGGATACTTCATGAACATTGACTACCTAGAACCAATTTGTGATTCAAAATGGTTTACTGTTACTGGCGAGCAAGGTTTCTGAAAAATATGCCCCCATTCTCATTATTTTCTTATTAACCCTCTTCTTGCTGTCCCTCCAGTGCTTGATAATCTTTTTGATTGTTCATTCACAAAAACCATATATCATTTGTCAATATTGCTACACTACTTCTTAACAAGCTGAGTTTTCACTTGGAGATTTCAACAACACTAGTAGACAAAATCTTAGACTGTTTTGTACTTTATGTTCTGGACGGATGGGAATTGGGAACTATCTCAGTAGTAGTGATAATAATAATATATTTGTTCTGCTAGAAAAGAAAACCGTACCTGCTAATTTGAATTGTGTGTTAATTTTCTTATTGTACTTCATTTAAACTTCAGATTTGAGTATGGTTGGTATCAGTTTCATACTCGTTTGTATGAAAATTATTCTTTTATTAAAGACAAAAGTACAAGTTTCATAATTATATCAATCTGTTAATTCTGGACAGGTTCTATAAGGCTACATCTATTTTTGTGGTTTGCTGATTCGTTGCGTTGTTATGCAATATGGAATCCCAATTAATTGATGGTAATGATGAGATGGAAGTTTCTGGGGATGTGGGTTTGAGTACGTGTGAAGTTCAGATGCATCAAGAAACATATGAAGGTGTTCTATTCTAATCATTTAATTTTGATATGGAATTCTGAATGAATAAAAAATTATGCATGTCTTATGTATAAAGCCTTGCATCCTGTTTATGACTTTATCCTGGTCTCTGCATAATGTCACAATTGATGTAGAAGGTTTGTGGCTTTTAAGGTAATAAACCTTAGTTCTTGCACCCTTCCCCTTGGAGTGAGAAGGAGGCTCCGGTTTAATTAAAAAGTGGTTTACCTAGTGTCCATTCCTCAATATCTATTCTACTAGCTCAAATAATAGTCTTTGATTATGGTACTCCTCAAACATAGTTACCACTTTCAGCTTTCAAATATTGTTAACATAAAAGAAGTCTAAAAAGTAAAAACTATGCTAAAAACAGAATCACATATGGGGAAAGTCAATTGATATTTGATACAATGAATCAAAGAAAGTTTGTATCAGCAATTACCTACCCTCTAAAGCCCACTTTACAGTAGTGATGGAGTTACACTTCTAATTTACAGTTTGTTGCATGCTACATAGTTAATTCTCTGTTGATTGTTGTGGTGTGTATCATGGTAGTCAAAATCGCATTGTGTAGCGTAAGATCATGAGTTTATGATTTTCTCCACCCTCTCTGATCTCCCGTCGCAGCTGGGTTGCAATTTCGGCGGATCACACTGGATTGCCGTGGAAGATTGAGACTCGGGTGCAGTGCAGTGCTTTTTGTGAGTCTGTTTGGATGTTTTTCTGGTAAGGTTTGTGACCCAGTTTTTAACCCAGAACTGCTTCAGCCCAAAAAACCCTAATTACTTAAGCCCAAAGCCCAATTTTGCTATTCCCTCTCCGTCCAAATACTCCTTTGGCCCCTTTTTCACCTAAAAATAAAATACCACTCTTCCTTTGGCAAAAAACCAAAAATTACCACCCCTTTTTCACCTAAAAAGAAAACCATGTACACTCATCTCTTTCTCTCACCCGATATTCTTCTTTCTTCTCTATTTGTGTGGACTGCGCACTCTTCTCTCATCTGTGATTCTGTTTCCAGCACACACACAGCATCTGTTTGATTATGTTTACATCATACGCATACCTTTATTCTACACCATCATAAAAATGATTTCAACCCCAATACCAAACTCTTATGCACCTGTGCCTCTTAAGAATGCTGCTGAAAATAGGAGTGATATAGTTTGGAAGCATTGCATTTCAGTTGGTGGGGATGCTAGAAAACTTCAATGCAAATTATACTGTCTTTTTGCTTATCATGTTGAATTGAAGTTCATTATGCATTTCAAGTGTGATATAATAATTTATGCTACTTTATATATATGCCCACATATATGATTATATGTGCATATATATGAATTCATAAATTTTGTAGGATCTTATGATCCATGTTACGATCTCCCGATTTACAACCCATACTCCCCTTCCCAATCTTGAGTAAGATCTCAATTTTGACTACCATGGTGTGTATAGTTTATATCTTTGCAATATGTCTGAATTTGATATAGTGAGTTGGTTATTCAACATCATAGCTTAATCCTAAAACATGCAACCCCTCCGAAATGCCTTAAATTCTGTGTGTAACTTCATGCAGTCATCGATGATCATTTTGTACTTAATTTTTCTGCATTTTCTATGCTTGTTTTGCCCATACCCTCCCAAAACAAAGAAATATCCCCAGAGAAAACGACCTTTTAAAACCTCATACAAGATCCATGACCCATACCTAAAGAAACCAGTTGTAGTATGTTATCCTGTCTCGAAGAAACATAGCATTGATTTGAAAGAGATACATAGCCAATGATGCACATGGGTTGCAGTGATTGCTTGGATGGCATCCTTTCACTGGACTCCTTTATTTATTTATTTTTTCTTCTTTTTCTTGGGGGCAGGGCAATGAAAAGAACAAAAATAAGATTTATGCCTGTCTGTGCATGTGTGTGCATTCATATGACAGGCAAGGGTTCTACATTGGGACAATTGAGTCAAATCTCAAATGACATATAGACCTTCTGATTATCTATAGAATTCTTGAATTCTTCTCTACAATTGAATGCCTGAACTCTTTGAATTTAAAGTTCTTTCTTTACATTTCTCTCTTAGCAAACAGTGTTATCAATGGCGGAACTCTGGAAGGCCAAAATTCTCCCATATAAACAGGCCATTGCAGCCTATGGCACTGCCATAGTGGGCCTCCCTTCACAAATTGCCTATGGTGGTTGACAAAAAAACCGCCATGCCAGTCTGCCATGGCGGCCTTAGCGCCGCCATTTATCAACATTGTTAGCAAATGAGAAAAATGTTATCTCCTGCAATATTTATTCTCATCATCAGAAAACATTCTGATGGGTTCAAAAGATTTAATTTCGTGGCAGTGGATCCAAATGAGGGGTGTAGAGTACTAGAGAGTTCTTCTTGGGGAGAGTTGGGTATCTGTGAAGATCATGCTATTCAGGAACCATATGAAGGCATGGAATTTGAATCTGAAGATGCTGCTAAGCTATTCTATGATGAATATGCCCGGCGATTAGGATTTGTCATGCGTGTGATGTCTTGTCGACGCTCAGAAAGGGATGGTAGGATTCTTGCCCGCAGACTTGGATGTAATAAAGAGGGTTATTGTGTCAGCATCCGAGGTAAATTTGCGTCAGTTCGTAAACCTAGGGCAAGCACAAGGGAAGGTTGTAAGGCAATGATTCATATCAAATATGATAAGTCTGGAAAATGGGTGATAACAAAGTTTGTGAAGGATCATAATCATCCATTAGTAGTCTCTCCACGTGAAGCACGCCAAACAATGGTAGGTTCATATTTCTTATGTAGCTGTATAGTCTATTGTGGACAAATGTATTGCTTTTGGGATATTTTACGTAACATCCTTGTTTTTTGATTCAAAATGATATGTTTGCTAACATTTCCTTATCACTTTCTGTTGCTTTCTGGTTTTAGGATGAGAAGGATAAGAAAATTCAGGAATTAACAGCAGAGCTTCGGCTTAAAAAACGGTTGTGTGCAACATATCAAGAACAGTTGACTTCTTTTATGAAAATTGTTGAAGAGCACAATGAGAAGCTATCTGCCAAAATTCATCATGTAGTTAATAATCTTAAAGAATTTGAATCCATAGAAGAGCTTTTGCACCAGACATAACCATGCATCATGTGAGTATTTAATCTCTTTATTTTTAGCATTTACATATTATTTTATAATATATCTATACTCTTGAATAAAATGATTTTCTCTCACCTAAAAATCTGATGAAGTTCTTAACAAGGTTTTTTTCTTCAATCTAAAACCGTATCCAACTGTACATGTATCCTAGCAACAGTTAATGATGTCTGTGGTTGGTCTTACATAATTTCAATGCTGTTTGGGTGGTGGATTTCCATTTCATAAAATACCGTATGATGTATTTATTTAATGTGTGTATTTAGTTGGGGTGCCAGCCTTATCCTTTCAGGCTTCTGGGTATATTCACATGTTGATTATCTAACTATTTGTATTTGTATCTGTGCAAACTAGACTCATTTTCTTTTACATAAAAAAATAAAATCTTGGTTATATATCTTTTAGATTTATTTCTTGAAAAATATAAGAAAAATCCTGAACATTATGTTCTTAAGGTACATAGTTCTGCTGTTTTCCTGCACCTTCTGGTTGCAATTTTATGGTTAGACCTATAATTGATTTATGCTACTGTAACCAATTCAACTATGTCAACCATTCAATGATTGGATTGCTTTAAGGTTATGAAGCTAAACATCTGTAAAAATGTAATGACTGCTGCTCTATCTTCTAACTTTTATTATTATTATGACATGAGATTTATGCAAATGTTAATCTTAGCATTCATGTGTTATGCATAAAATGCAGGTCACGGTGTGACCACTAAAATGTGTCGTGTTCAAAGAATGATCCTTTAATCCTTCATGAATTGCATTCCCTGATTCAGTGAATACTTTGGTAAGGCTAACCTATTTTTTTGGTGAACCGATAATGCTAGCTTTGCAACCAAGAGAAGGCCACCATATATATATATATATATATATATATATATATATATATAAACTGTGAAGTTATATTGCTTGTCATAGTACTTAAAAGCTAAAAGAGGTTTTGTGACATTTTGGCCACTGACAAACTAGTTACGTCCCTTTAAGCCTCAGGGTACAATGTAATCTTGTATCATTTTTGTACTCCCCTAATTTTACAGAAGAAAATGTAAACAACAATGATATTGTGACTTGCTTAGTTTGAAACTACTGTCAGCTAAATATTACTATTTGTTATTACCAGATTCAGAAGTGTTCTCCTGATCAATCTTCACTAACAATTTGATCTCCTACTTGGTATGCTGAACTCCTCTAGGCGGTGGGGTGGTACCGAGAGCTTCTTCCGCACTCATTCTGTTTACAGGATTTTGTTGAAGTACACCATGCAAAAAATATTTTGCCTCATCGCTTAGCCGTGGCATCCCAGTAAAGTCCAGTGAGCCATATGTGATCACATCAAAGATGTTACTTCCAAAATATTTCAAGAAGGGATGTTGTCCACTAAATAGGAGATAAATAATAATGCTTATGCTCCAAAAGTCTGAAGCATAGCTCGACTTCCCACTCAAAACCTAATTTAGTAAAGTGTACCAACATACAATGAAGATCCTCTCCCGTTTCTAAGAACTGGGATAATCCAAAATCAGAAGCTTTTAATGTTGAATTTTTGCTAGATGATCGAAACAAAAAATTCTTAGGTTTAAAATCTCTATGAACCGCATGGTGTGAATGACACTGAAGTGATGTTTAGCATTTGTCTCACAATTGGAATTACTTCCCTCTTCAGCATACCGCTGATGCTTCTTGGTGAGTGTGCGCTCCAAAAGGTTGTCTCCCCTACATAGTTCCATAACAATGTAGACATTGTAATTATCTCCATAAGCACTTTGAAATTGGACCACATTTTAGAGGCCCTGGCCAATCAACGACTTCATAATTCAAAGTTGCTGATTTTGGATTATCCCTCTTAAAAATGGAAGAGGATCTTCATGATAGTGTTGATACACTTTACTACATTGCGCCTGGGGTTGAGTGGGAACTCAATTTATGAAGTGGACAACACCCCTTCTTGAAATATTATGGCAGTAGACCACATATGGCTAAACTATGAGGCAAAAAAGATTTTTTTGCAAGGTGTACTTCAACAAAATCCTGCGAACAAAATGAGTGCAGATTAACTCTCGGTACTGCCCGGAGGATGAGATCAGATGCTGGTGGAGCGGTCTAGAGAACACTTCAGAATCCGGTGAAAACACTATTGTTTATAGGACAAATGTGTTGGAATGTTTTATCAAGCGAGAAACTACTCTATAATGTAATCCATCCTAACTTTTTCTTTGTATATATTTGTCAATACTTTAGTAAAAATTTAAAACGTCATAAATCTTAGTAATGTCCTATTGATTTGATAAATAATTAAATTAGATATGATTCAAGAGACCGCTGATAAAAATTATAGAACCATATTAGAGCCCTCTAATATAAAAATAATGACCATTACTGTTGTAAATTTTCATCTATATTATTAGAGTTTTGTAAAGATCCATTACTAATATCAACTATTAACTTTATTTGATATTGATATAAAGTAAATACTTATATCATTTATGATAATTTCATATAAACTATATACAGTTAGGATTCTCTTTTGCTATTTTTTTTTTCGGGGGGTGGGTGGGAATTCCTGGAAACTTTAATCAAAAAAATTATTTTGAATTTTAACTAATTTAAGATGGCAAAACGTCTTTTTAGCATTTTTCATAAGCCAAATTTAGCATATTGTATAAATTGATTTTGCTTTTTGTTTTAACTCATCAACCACAAATGCGTTGAGTCATGATCAATTTTTTATTCATCAGTAAATGCTGATTTAGCTTGAGCTTTGAATAAATTTGTCAATAACTATTTATAGAGAAAAATGAATTAAATTTATATTATTATAAGTTAAAATTAACTTGCGTATAAGTTATCCTAAAAAATACTTGTGTATAAGTTAACTTATAGAAATTTTCTCCTTGATATATTGAAATGATTTTAATTTGAGAAAATTTTATTCATTTTACCATTTTATTTATTTTAATCTCGAATTTAAATTGAAAAGTTCATCCAAACTCTAGTTGTTAAATTTTGTTAGCTTTATCCTTAGATCATGTAATATTATTTATTTGCATAAAAAATATCATTTGTAAATTTACATGTGAAGTTAAAAAGATTTTTTAAAAAAATTTAAGGTGAAAGACTATCTTTAAATCGATTGGACTATATATAAATCTTGTCTAAAATAATACTTTTATATTAGCGAATTTGATCTTCAAACTTTAAAAGAGTAAGTGGATGTAGTTGTTTCTCTTCGAGAATTCATCATATCTTTTGAAATATAAGAGAAATTAAATCTTGAGGACCAAATTTATTCATATGAAAGTAGAAAGACTTTGAACATATTTGATCAAAAGTATAAGAATTTAAAGTGTTTTTTTTCCTCTTTCAAAATGTATTCTTAAAACAAAATCAAATCTTTTTTATATAATTATTTTTATCCTTAAAAATTGAAGAAAAAAAGTACTAATAAGCAATAACTAATAAGATTTATATAATGATCTCTAACTAGACCAATGAAACAATTTTTTTGAATCATTATTTCAGTTACTCTATTTTTCTGTCACTCCTAAACTAAAGTAAAAACAAATCACAATTGGACTCATAAATATATAATTATATTAAATATTTTCAGAGGAAGAATTTGTGATTCATAATAATTCCTGAAAATTTCAGTGGGATCTCCAAGGGATATGTGTGATCTATCATAAAAGAAAAGAAAAAAACTGAACTACCGACTTGGAAGGGATTTGTTGGAGAATTCCTTTGAACTTGTTCATTTTGTTTTGGGAGTTGCTAGGTGCACCAAGCATTATTGCTGGTGCAACCAACAACTTTTGAAATTGCCGAAATTACCCCTACTGCCTGCTGCCGCTGATGCTCCTTCTTTCTCTCTTTTCATGAACAGTGCCGCCATGAACAGTGCTTCCATTTACTGCACCCAGCATCCGGCTTTTATAAATGGCACAATGTTTCCATTTGTGCATTGTCTCCTTCTTTTCTCTCTTCGGTGCGCAGTGCTTCCTTCCTTGCAATCGGTTTGGTTCGATGAACGGTTAGCTATGAAGCCTAGATACGAGATACGATACGACACAGATACGGAGATACGACAAATTTTTTAAATTAAAGATACGATACGTCTTGAATACGTTAATAAAATATATAAAAAGTTATATATAATTTCAGATTTTTTTTTCCTAGAACAGTTAGATTTTTCATTGGAATAGCTTCAAATTCATATTAAAAAATAAAACATGAAAAATCAAGACATAATATCAATGTTGCCTAGACTAGAAAATGATATGAAGCTTGAGATTTAGAATTCTGATATGAAGCTGTATGTTCAAAACAGAAGTAAAAATATGAAAAATGTGAACACAAAAGGAAGCAATTCATGGAAAAAAAAGCAAGAACAAAGTAAAAAAAAAAAACAGAGGATACACAACACAAAAACTTATTTCAGAAATAGAATTTAGAAACCAAATCATTATCATGTCATGATTTTTAATTGCATTTCATAACACTGATAACAACAATTGTGCCTCCATTCCATTACAACATAGTAGTATACATAATATATAGTTAATCAAGTAATCTAATATAAATTTGCCAAATTCATGGCAGGATAGCGAATTTACCCACTTGATTCATTCCACCTTGTAGCTCAATTCAGCAGCAAGTCATTACTTGATACATATTCAATTCACAATTAATTCAACCCCATATGATACATATTCAACTTTGTAAAACAACAAATAACATAAATCATCATCAAATCAAGAAAACCTAAGGTTTATAACATGAGCAATAGCTGCACCATTAACACCCAAATGGAAAACAAACATGAATAAAGGATCCAATGCTATGTTGGTTACATCTCCTGTCACTAGACAAAACCAGAGAAAGAATCATTAGAATCAGAAAATGACAGGATATTGCAGACTCAATGAGTACCAACTAAATCTGATTTTTGACAGGACATTTTCACCTATGTCTGACCATAAAATGATACCTTCATGTGGTATTAATTCTTTTAATTTAGAATTCATAGTTGGACCTGCTTCCAAGCAATCACTCTTCTCTTTTGTAGGACAGGCTCCATTAAGGGCGTCTTCCTCAGCCACAAAAGAGATAGTGACACTGACAAATTGTGAGACTATAATACCATATCAATTAGTCAACAAAAATAAACAAATTGTGAGATTGAATCACATCAAACGCTTTTAATACTTTGATCATTCATTCATTTGTCATTAATTTATAGCTTTCATATAATGATCACAATTTACAAAAAGACATACTTGTGACATAAGCAAAAAATACAGTTTCTACCCTATTTCACATAAAAAAATATAGCTTTCATATAAGTATTGGCTTTATACAATAGCCTATATCAAAGTATCATTACTAGTTAGAAATTACTAAATTATTGTCAAACTCTAATTGTTTCATTTTCTTCTCCTCCATTGCCATCATCTAAGAAAAGCATAGCTTCTAAATCTGGCTCATCAAGAGATAAATCTGTCATTTCAAGAACTCCAGCACTATCATCAAGTGGATCATGTACATCTCCATTAATGTCCCACAATCTTGTCTCTCCTTTTTTATACCCTTCCTCTTTTCTAGACAAAAGCCTAAGATTAGAGTGCACAAAAACCAAATCTTTAGCCCTTTTTGGATCCATTTTGTTTCTCTTCAAAGAATGAATAAAAGAGTATGTACTCCAATTCCTCTCACAGCATGAGGAAGAACATGGTTGCACTAGAAGCTTTAAAGCAACCTTTTGGAGTATAGGTGTAGAGGATCCATGCATCACCCACCAAGTTTTTGAATCTAATGCCCATCTATCCTCAATTGAATCAAATGAACCAAAGTCACCCGCACAAGATGAGAATTTAGAGAATTCTTCATAAACTTTTGTCCTAACATTAACATGTGGAAAATATCTCTTAAGACATTTATTCCTTTGGCTAGAAAGTTCATCATCTCTATGAGGAGGAACCCTATTTGGAACCTCATTAAGCCAATTATCACTATAGTACCTATAAAAAAAATATATGTATACATTGTAGTCATACTATGGTTGAGAAAGAGCTAAGCTAAGCCATACACATTATTGAAAAATTGATATAAAAATATTACCTTGGATTTAGAGAATGAGCTAAGCAATGAAGTGGATTACAACTCTTACTCCACCTAGAATTAAGTATTTCATGAATAACTTCAAAGAAAGTAGAAACTTCATTTTCTAGCACTTCATCATGCCTATAGATGGTTGTCTTCACCTTTTCTATCATAGAATCCCACATTTCATACACTAAGTGAAGATTAGAAGCATTGGTGTCACATATTCTAATCATGCTATATATAGGATCCATGAAAGAAAGGATGTAATCAACTTTATCCCACCATATATCATTCAAAATCAACTCTTTTACATGTGCAGCTTTTCTGACATCATCTTCTCTATAACTATTCCATTGATCACTAATGACCATATTTTGCAAACAACGTTTCAACAATTTTAATCTTTTTAACATGACTATCATAGAGGCAAAACGAGTTTCAGCAATTGAAAGCAATTTAAGAGATGAAAACTCATTAAAAATTGCTAATCTCATTGAATGAGTCATGATGAAAACCTTGATAAAAGAAGCATCGCCAATTACTTCAGCAATCCACCCACCTTCATTGAAGACATTCTCATTACCATCAACATTCTTTGCAGCACAAATGTTTTTCACTCCAAGATTCAAAGTATGAACCACACAAGGGGTCCAAAAAATATGAGGAAATTCAGCTTCTATCAATAACCCAGCTGCCTTACAAACATAAGCATTATCAGTTATGACTTGGACTACACTTTGTGGCCCTACCTCCTTGATTACATCCTTTAATAAGTCAAACATGTAATGTTTGTCCTTGTACTCCTTGGACCCATCAATGGCCTTTAAAAACATAGGTCCTTCTTCAGATATAGCCATGAAGTTTATCAAAGGTCTTCTTTGAGCATCTGTCCAACCATCTACAACCAATGTAACTCCTTTTAAACTCCACAAAGATTTGATAGGTTGAAGCAACCTTTCAATATAAGACCTCTCTTGCTGTAAAAGACTAGTTCTCAATGCGTTATAACTAGGAGGAAGAAACCCACTTAGATTACAGTTAGCAGCAAATGAATAAGAACTAACAAAATGTGGATTTCTAGCAAGATGGAATGACAAGCTGGCAGAATAAAACATCCTTGCTATCTCTGCTCTAAGATGATTCCTATCATCAATATTAAATGCACTCTCTATATTGCTTGATTTTCTTCTTTTTGGTGGTAATGTTGGTGGTGTTGGAGTCCTTTTGTCAGTAGGTAAAGGAACATTCTTAGACTTTAATATGCTTTCAGCCTCTTCACAAACCCTCCTCAAATAAACCAAATATGCATCAGTAACTTTCGGACAAGTAGCAATTCCACTACCACAAATTCTGAGCAAATGTGCTTTAACCCTAGAGTATGAACTTTTGACAACTTTTTCACAAAAATTACAACTCCACAACCTATTACCACCCCCATCTCCTATCTTTTCCTTTATTGTAACAAATGACCACAGTGGAGCATGGTCATCTTGATATTCTGAAGATGCAAACATTTCTGTTATACGAGACATCTTTCACAGCACATCAAACACATCCATAAACAAGAAACAACAATGATGGGAATCGATGATGACGAGAATCGACGACAACAAGAGTGCTTGCAGAACTGCCAATGAAGAGAGCTGTTGAAGAAGAACCCGCCGTCGAGAAGAAGGCGCCGTTGAAGATGGCTTGCAAAACCATCAACGAGGAAGAAGAACCACGTCGATGCAGAACAGAATCACTTTGCAGCTTTGTTTTCAGTTGTCACGTAGTGTGGAGAAGAAAAGAAAATGGGTTTGAGCTTCGTAAGCATGGAGAAGAAGAGAAGCAAATGGGTTTTGTCAAATAATAAAGCTTATGCGTTTAAAAATCATAAAAAAAAAGGGTTAAACCTGGTAGCTGTATCCGAGCCGTATTGGAGTCATATTGAAGCCGTGTCTAGCCTTAGGAAGCCGTATCTAAGCCGTATCCCAGCCGTATCTTGTATTTTAAAAAATAAAAATAAAAATATAAAATTGGATACTCCTAGGATACGTATCCGGCCGTATCCGTGGAGTATCGGTATCGGATACGGGTGCGACACCGACACTTTTCCATTTTTCACGTATTCGGGCTTCACAGACGGTTAGGTTGGGTGAAGGTGAAGGTGCATTCTGGTGTTTGGTGTTGCGGTGATCGTCAGTGGCATACGGCATATGAGGTATGCAGTGTTGGGTGCGTTCTGGTGTACGACAGATCGCGCAAATCAAGTTGATCCGTAAGAAGTTTACGGATCAACTTGATCCGCATGTATATTTCATTGCCTCAGATCAAGTTGCCTGTTACGGATCAAGTTGATTCGCAAGACTTTTGCGGATCAACTTGATCCGCAAGCCTTTTGCGGATCAACTTGATCCGTAAATGACTTATGGATCAACTTGATCCGCAAAAGACTTACGGATCAACTTGATCTGTAACAAACTCTATTTTTTAAAATTTTAAAGTTTAATTTTGTTTTTGAATTATTACTTTGTTTGTATTCTCATTTTTTATTTGAATTGTTTATACGTGTAGAATGAAATAGGATTTTGGCTTTTTACTAATGATGTATAGTTTTGTATGTTATGTGTAGTTCGGTTATGTGTTCTATGTTTGTGTTGAAATTCTTGATTGAATTATGTTTTGGACCTTGGATTATAACAGGATGATAATGTTATGTATTGGTATTTGAAAATGCTTACAGTTCTTTATATATTTATAAAAAATCGATTCCTAAACCTGGGATAGTTCCAAAATAGCTCAGGACTGTGATCAATCGTAAAGTCTTTTAGACATATGTGGTTGTTAAAATTTATAGTGAGCATTCATTTAAAATGAACTAAATATACTTAAGCATTTGTTATGTCTTTTTCTATGCAGATGTCTGGCAATTAAAAAGATTTTGTATGCTACTGATACAAAGGAAACTGCATTATATTAAGTTCAGGATTTCCTTAACCAAACTATGGAGCAGAAAGTGAGAGCCGTTACTCTCAGGAGTAGCTTCTGTGAAGCCTGATTGTTTACTTCCAAAACTGAAGTAGAAAGTGAAGGCCGATTATTCCCAAAAGCCTTCTGTGATGACGAGACTGATAATCCTTCCCTATGACATGGTTGTAGCTGTGTGGTGCTCTTGTTTGCTTCATGTAAGCCTGGATGGATAATCAAAGGATATTCTCGCTGATCTTTCCAATAAATGGAGCTAATCTCACCCTCCACTTTCACCTTTTCAAGAAGAATCTTTCTGTGAACGTTGCTTTAAAATGGATGTTGTGCAGGCCTGCTGTATAAATTAGCTGCAGGCACCTGAATACTCTTGTGAGGTGTGAAATATTATTTCTGATTCAAAATGAGTCAGCTGCTTTGTCCAATTTTGCTTTGATGTGAAATCATCCTGAATTGAATTCTTCTATAAATCTGCAAAGTCTGTATCCCCCATACCCTGTACCTGTACATTTTTTTCCGTGTTACATGAGTGTATCTAGAGTAATGATGACAGTATCTGTACAAAACTAAGTAATAGTTGGAAGTTCATAATAGTTTTTTGATGTGATATAGTTCATATAGGATTTGTACACGATCATGATTAGATCATTGAATATTCACTAATGCCAACAAAAGTGTATAGCAGAATTATCCTATCAGATATGATCAAAGGAATAGCTTCAGTTGCAGATGTTCAAAGAAGTTTATTTACATTAAACTGGACGATGACAGTATCTGTACCTGTACATTTTTTTCCGTGTTACATGAGTGTATCTATGATAGGATGATGACAGTATCAGTACAAAACTAAGTGATAGTTGGAAGTTCATAATAGTTTTTTGATGTGATATAGTTCATATAGGATTTGTGCACGATCATGATTAGATCATTGAACATTCACTAATGCCAACAAAAGTGTATAGCAGAATTATCCTATCAGATATGATCAAAGTAATAGCTTCAGTTGCAGATGTTCAAAGAAGTTTATTTATATTAAACTGGACGATTTTGTATTTGAGCTCTGTTCTTGAAACGTTGCATAGTTCAAATTTTATTTTCTAAGGAATTTGCAAATGAAGAAAAATCGTCTACTTCATTTTATAATTGAATAAAATTCAATTGAAGCAATTGGTCCGCTTTTCTTCTTGGACTAGAGCAAGCTTTTACCATTCCATATCAAACAAACCACCAAGTTCAATGAGAACTTAAATTGGAATTGCAGATTGTCTATCTCTATCATCATGGATTTAAACCCAAGTGATGCTGTTATCATAAGCGTAAAATAACAAGTCAACCCTTGTGAGCACCAAGTCGGTAATTTAATTATTTTTTGCATAAATTTGATCCTTTCTAATGCAAGGTAATCATTAGTTTAAATTAATGTTTATTGATATTTCATGGTGAGCCCTAATAGGCTTGATCTGGCATTACATAGTGAGTTAGTGACCCAATAGCTTTATATAGTAGTCTCATTTATTAAGAGAGGACTAACAGTACCAACACTAACGATAGATAAAATCTCATGATCCTTAAAATATTAAATGTGTATCTCATTCCATATTCTCACCCTACAAATTAAGAATAGCAACATAACGATCTTAGGATAGGTAATCGTTATCACCCGATACATGCACTCTTTATCACATACATTCCCAAGCTATAACTCCCAAGCTAATTTCTTGTACAAATATTTTGAAATACTCATGCTAACTTGAGTTTGGGTCAACATATTTGAAATAAATAGTTAATTTTTTAAAATCCATAAATATCACACCATATCTCTCGTGTTAAGGGATAAGGAATAAATAAAAGGGATAAAGGAATAAAATCCTCCAAGATTCTCCTTAATTTCTAAATTAAAGGATTACAACAAGAAATTACTCGTAAGTATTACGTAATAAAATATACCTTAACCTCGCAAAATATCAAACCTGCATTACAATATGTCTTTTCACATCTATCGAAGAATTAATTGATGTATAAAATATTTAGAAGATCATTATAGTGTCGCGGGTATGAAGTATCTTTTCAATAAAACATTTCTTTAGAACATTATTATCATCAATCACCTATTTTTATGGTTTTGTCAAGGCGTAGAAATGTTAGCGTAGAACACTGTTGAAAGCAAACTCAAAAGCCTTTCTTTATGCAATCTCCGTGCACGACCCTCTTAGCCCAGAGGCATGGAATATACGAATTACACGCATATTCAACTGTTAATAAGAGTTTTGATTTTTGTTAGTACGTAGACATCATTTTCACAATATTCATGCATCAATACTCTAACTTGTCTTGTGAATGAACAAAATACACGTTTCTTTTGTGCTTGGACCGGTAGACTCTCTACGTTAGCCTTCATCATCATGATATTATTAATTATTCTATTCCCACAAACATATATATTATATATTGATATTTTCTAATTTTTTTAACAATCATAACACAAGTGATAACAACTTATGTCCCTTAATCAAATGATTTAGGGTTTGAATCATGATTGATCATTGAATATGAAATAAATTATGTTAAAAAGAAATTACTTACCTTATATACGCTGACAATCCCTGACAAAGAGATTAGTCACACTTTCAATGAAAACTACTTCTATCAATAATAAATGGCAACAAAAAAATCTCCAATTTCAAATCTTTGAAATTGAAAACAAATTTAATTTTCAATTTTTAACTCACATCTATCTTTGAAAAATACATCAATTTCCTTTTATTAATTTGTTGTATTGTCTCTATGCCAACCGCTTTTAACTTAAAGGATTGTTTTTATTTATTTATTTATTCTTTGATTTGATTGAAGTATGTATATTGTTTTATATCTAATTGACTAGAAGGTTTACTTAACAACTTTTGGCGGAGATTTCAAGGTTTTTTTTTTTTATTATTATTATTTTAAATATGTAGAGTGAAAGCGTTATATAAAAAAATATAGGGAAAAATATATAACAGAATTTTCATCAATCGTTAATTAGGTGCTGAATGAAAATTAAAAGGTATATTATCAAAATCAAAATCAAAATCAACAAAATTTAGAAGTATTTTAAGGATTAGTGATGAAGAGTTTAAGTAATTGCATGAAGTATAATGCTTCTCTGGTACAAAATACAACGTAAATTTTAAACTACCTACGTATTGGTCTAGGAGATGGTTCATCCCATTTTGCAGGGGTTGCTTTTATTTTTATGCATGTCCCACTTTTTTTTTATATATAAATAGCTAAATCCCACAATTTTTTTTATTGAACATCGTGGAAAGAGGAGATTCAAATCAAAGAATAAATGTCTTGGTCCAAAAGGATAGGAAGAAAGAAGATAGGGTTTGGGTAATACCAAGTAAAGCACAATAACATTTGAAACCAAAACACAAAAGCAAGAAATTAGATAATGTGATTATGCTAATTAATCCCTTTTGAATCCAGAATTCGGCGCCGTTTGCTTAGCGCGATTCGAGGCCCATTTTGGTGTAACCCTCCGAATGGCGCCATTCACGCCTCTTCTTTTCATGTCAATTTTGACAAAAAGAGAATAACAATTAACCGATGAGAGAAATATTAGGGACTTTGCTCTTTTGATTTCTGGAATTGACTTAACTTTTACAAACAGTTTCCCCAAACAGGTTTTAGGGGCTCCAATTTTATCCATTTGAGAACACATGCGTTTGTTATGATGGGATACGAGCTAATCACATGAGGAACATAATGAGAGGATTAGGTCATGTGTGTTTTGAAAACTTTGAAGCTGTTGGCCCTACATTGTCATGTGGTCCTATCATGTTTAAGATGTGATATAATGGTCTCTTCATGTTTGTATTTATTTTTCAAAAGTAATGCTAAATGATACTAAGTGACAAGTGTTATTTTACTACTCCTTCCGTCTTTAAATCTAAGATTAATTTAATTAATTCATATTTTTTTAAAAAAATTGCTTAATATAATTAGTAGTATTAAATTTTTTAATAATTTATATTATTTTATCAAAATTATCCTTAGGTTTAATAGGATTCATAATCTCTCTTTTTCCACTTAGTTGCTTTCACACCTAATATGTATTAATCTTCTTATCCAATTTATATAAGAAAGATAATGAATTTGCCTTTTAAATATATTGCATTTATTGTAAAGAAAGAAAGAATATTTGAGAAAAAATAATTAATACAAAAGACAACTTAAAAAGAGTTTTATAAAAATGGAGAAATAAAATTGAAAAAAGAGTTTATATTTAGGGACAGAAGAAGTATTATTGTTATTTTGATTTTATTAAGTCTTTATATAATAAAAAAGGAAGTTTTTGTGTAATTTTTATGATTCAAATTAGAGACATTTTAGATAATTATTTTTAATTTTATTTTCCATTTATTTAATAAATTCTACTATTAATTACTACAGCATTTAATATGCAGTGGATTTTTATGTACATTTTATACAATATGTTATTTTTATTTTTCTAATTATTAGGTGTTGGGAGAAAAATAATAGATTTTAATTATTTTAATATTGAATATTTTAATTTGTGCACTCATTTATTAGTGATTATGAAATTATTCATTACATTTATGAGTTTTATTATTTTTAAGAAAAAAATCATATGAAAAACTAAATAAAAATATTTTTTTAACTATTAATTGTTTCTAATTTTCAAAATAAGAAAATTCAAAATAAAATAATATTTATAATTATAAGTGTTTAAATTCGTGCTCTCATTTACCATACATATAAATTATTTTAAAAAATAAACATATCATATTCAAAATTAACATAAATAAAATTTATTTCTATTGGTCTTCAATTTTTTTTAAATAGTCAAAGTTAAAATAAAATAATTTTTTTATCATTTAATGTAAAAAAATCTCCCAAAACTAGGACTACTTTAGATATTTCCTTCTTAATTATTTTATTTCTCATTAAGGGGACCTTTGCTGGGATAGAAATTTTTAGTTTCTTGGGAAGTTTAGGCCCTGTTTAGAGTGGTTTTTAGTTTCAAAATTTTAAAAATAACAATTAATTTTTAGTTTTACTTTCAAAAAAATTTAAACTAGTTTTTAAAATATTAGTTTCAAAATAAACTCATTTTAAAACTTTCATTGTGTATTAAAATTATTTTAAGAGTATTTTTGTATGATGTTGATGATGACGATGATGGTGATGGTATTGTCGGCAACAACAACATTGGTAGAATTGCTAGTGGTGATGGTGACAATAGTGGTAGCGGCGACATTGGTGATGGTAGTAATGCCGGTAGTAATGGTGATGATAGTAGTAACAATGACGATGGTAGTGATAGTGACAGTGATAATGGTGATGTAATGGTGGCAATGATGAAGGTAGTATTGGTGATGGTGGAGGTGGTGGTAACGATACTAGTGGTGCTGGTGACGATGGTGGTAATATCAGTGTTTGTGGTGACAATGACGATGGTGGAGGTGACATTGGTGGTGATGGTGATGCTGGTGGCGATAGTGGTGGTAGTAAGGATAGTAATGGTGACAATAATGTTGGTGATGGCGGTGTTGGTAGCCAATGATGTTGGTGATTACAATGGTGTGGTGGTGCTAGTGACAAAAGTGGTGTTGGTGGTGGTGATGATGAACGAAAAGTGTCATTAAGTAATGTGAAAATGTGTGTTTTCTAAAACTAAAAATCAAATTCACAAAACATTTTTTTACTTTGAAAATGAGTGTAAAAGTATTTTGAAAATGATTTAAAAATTATTTCAAGTCCATTTTTGCCAAATGCATTTTGTTTTAAAAATTACATTTGAAAACCAAAAACCAAAAAGCTCACAACCATCCCCCAAGTGGCCAATTTCCATGTTTGGTATTCATTTTAAAAAATTAACATTCTTGGGAAAGGATGTTTCCCAAGAATGTTTTTTAAATAGTTTTGCATGAAAACTTTCTCATGAGGAAGTGAAAAATCTTATTTTCCGAAGTTTAATTTTTCTTTTACTATAGTAAAAATATCATATTACTCTTATTACATTAAAGTAAATGATAAAAATATCACTTAACTCTTTGATTCCCAGGATTCATGATCCTCGGACATAAAAAAATTTCTCCCCTACCAAACAACACCTAAGAGTTTAATGTTTATTTCTCTAATAATATAAAACAATTTTACATTGTCATCCAATCACATTTGAATTACTTTAAGATAATTATCTTAAAAGTTAACATACTTATTATACATAATAGGTTGTGATTAGATGTTTTTATAAAGCTTTTACACTATTGTTAGCATATAAACCTTTTTCTTTTTAATAAATTGTGTTAATTTGAAGAATATTTAATAGATATATAGCTAGTTTTTAATACATACAAAATATTTTATTTTTGTTATTGGTGAGAGGATAAGTAGTTTTAATATCTATGTATTTCAATTTGTGCATTCATTTGTTAGTTATTGTGAATTTGTTTATTAGATTTTGAATTTTAATTGTATTTAATAATAATATCATATTCAAAAAAATATTGTTTAAAATAAAGTATTGTTTGAAGAATTTTTTTTCCAAATGTAAATGTTAATTATTGTTTAATGGGTAATTGAAAAGTCTTCATTATTATAATTAATGTATTTTATTTTCAACAGTTATTTAATTTGTTTTTAGAAATTGGAGACTTTTTTATAATCTACATTTTATTGTTTAATGAGTCATTGAAAAGTCTTCATTATCGTAATTAATACATTCTATTTTTAATACTAAATATTTACTCCTAATGAATTTCAATCGTTGAGAAATCTTCAGAAGTTTATATTTAATATTTACTAAAAATGAATTGTTTCACTTATTATTTTTAAAAATCACTTTAAAAATCATATTTAAAACATGTTTTGAATCTCATTTAAATTTGTGTCCTATACTCATCAAAGTGAAAGTTAATGAAAGTAGCTTTAAAATGGATCTACATTAAAGACGTAAGAAACATAAAACCAAACACACATTGTAGTTTTTAATTAGTTGATATTATATAATAAAAAAATTAACTCAGGTTTTTAAAATTATTTAGCAAAAACATTGTAATTTTATACGAACTACATTTTGATACGAGTTTTGGCAAAACTGAAATTTACCAATTGTGTGTTTTAAGATAAAGGTATTAGAGAGAAATTAAATTTAGCCAAACGCGTTTAATAACATCACAACACGAAACTTGTTTTTGTATTCTTAAGCATTCCCGTTACACTATTTTGTGTGTGCATCCATATCATTGTAATAAATCACGTGACCAAAACTAAATACCGTAGCTGATTCTCCTTGTTTAATTGTTTCACCAATCCAAAAGGAAGTAAATAACACAGGGAAATAATAATTAACCTGGAATAATTAAAATTTACAAGATATTCATTCAATTTTCAGCGAAAATTTTGTCACCATAATTTCAAAAACAAAGATTAATGACCCAACCCCAATAAAGCACGACCAAATTGGTGACAATACAGGGATAGTTACAAAAACCGTTTCAAACTGTCTTATAGTAGTAAATGTGGCAATGATGCTTGCAACTTACTCGCCCTTTTAAAATCTCCATGCAAAAGATTTTTCAAATTCCCAATTGAAGGGTTAAGGAAGTCAATAAAACAGTGTTCTTATTTTATTATGTCTCTTTGGTTTGGTCATTGAAAAGCCTTGAATTACGCCAAAGTGATTGATTCTCCTTATCTTATTATAAAAAGGGCAGCATATAACTCATTTGCTTCAACCAACAAGTCATAAACAAATTCCATAGCAAAGCACTTTATTGCTTCAACCAACAACAAAAGTAGCAAAAAGTGAGCATGGGAAATTCCTTGGTCACATTGTTCCTCCTCACATTGTTGTTGCTTGTGGGCAATGTTCAATGCAACCCAAACTACAGAGAAGCATTGGCTAAATCCTTGTTGTTTTTTCAAGGGCAGAGGTCAGGGAGGCTTTCTTCTGACCAACAAATCAAATGGAGATCAAATTCTGGCCTCTTTGATGGTCGCCTAGCCAATGTAACAATCTCCTTTTTCCCTTTTATCTTTTGTTTTTATCATTTTTTTTTCATTTTGTTTTGTTGTGTTTGCTTGTTTTAACTCAACAAAATGAGGGAGCATACCATCTTAACCGTTTTTCTTTATCCATGGACAATGAGTTTCGGTGCACTAAGAGTATCCATTGAAACTTTTATATTCGTACATATCCTAATTGTTGGTTATATGCATGGTCAAAGGGGGCATTAGAATGGTCTTGTTTTTGCTGAATTTGTTACTACTTGTAGGTTTTAGTAGTGAAATTTTAATTAAAGTTTCACTAAAAGGGCATCTCCTTGTTGATTTAAAACTCTTCTACTCTGCTTTGATTATAGTTTCTTTAGTCTTTTCTTTTTGTTCGATTATTAGAAGTGTTGAGTCTATTTTATCATTGCCATTGTTTTGGTTTAAAGTCAAATATTTCCTTGGAGCAAATTTTTATTGGCATGAGTTTGTTTTCATTGACTTTATACTGTTGTAACATAATAAGGTAAAGGACTATTAGAAAAAACTGATTTATTTTTTTGAAAAAATAATTGTTTGTTTTTAACCATTTCCCACTTTTTTTTTTGACAAATTAAAAAAAATGTCTTTAAAAAAAGAGTTGGACCAATCACGATATAAGTCAACTGCTTTACTGATGCCGAAAATTGAGTATTCATTCTTTTCCTTTGTTTTTTAAAATTGGAAACATCATACAATCATTCCTTCACTCAAATCTTGGAGTGCATTTGTCTATTTCAGTTTTACAAGTTCCAAGTCCTTATCTAACCATTACTGTAAAAAAAAAAAAAGTCCTTATCTAACCTTTCAAGTAAAGCAAGTTATAAACAATAAAATGCTTGAATGAAATCAGTTGATTAATTGGGTTGAAGATGACCTTTCAAACAAAAAACTACCTTCTCACTTGTTTTTTTTAACCTTATGATGAATATCTCATTAGTCAAAAGTGTCCAGGTGAGTCACATGGTTATAATTATCTTGTCAAAGGTGTACTTAGAAATTGGTCAATAGTTATTAGAATTAATTTTTATCCCGTTATCCAATTGTGAATTGCTATATAATTGAAACTGTTGACTTTTATAATTACTTCAAAAACTATATATCTTAAATAATCTTTAATTAGTTGATATTATGAAATTTCTTACATTAAAAGTGTATCATAATTAGACTTATAATTATTATCTTAACATTTGTCTGTGATGATACGACGTATAATTAATCAATTCTAAAAGTCTTTATAAGAAAAGCATCACTTAGAGGAAATATACAATTGGTTGAGTAGTTAAAAAATGGAGAAAAGAGAAGGAATAAATATAAAACTAACAAACTAACAACTTTTCGATAAAAAAGAAAATGCATCACTTACATTACATAACCAAACTTTGTATGGCAGGTGGATTTAAGTGGAGGGTACTATGACGCAGGAGACAATGTGAAATTCAACTTTCCAATGGCCTACACCACTACCATGCTGTCATGGGCCACAATTGAATATGGGAAGAGAATGGGACCCCAAATCAAAGAGGCAAGAGCTGCAATTCGTTGGGCCACAGACTACCTCCTCAAGTGTGCCACATCCACACCTGGTAGGCTCTATGTTGGTGTTGGAGACCCAAATGTGGACCACAAATGCTGGGAGAGGCCAGAGGACATGGACACTGTCAGAACTGTCTATTGGGTCTCTCCCAGTAACCCTGGCTCTGATGTGGCTGCTGAAACCGCTGCTGCACTTGCTGCTGCATCTATTGTTTTCAGAAGGGTTGACCCAACATACTCTAACAAGTTGTTAAGAACTGCCCAACAGGTCTACCACTTTGCTTTGCAGTATCAAGGTTCTTATAGTGATTCACTTGGATCAGCTGTTTGCCCATTTTATTGCTCATATTCAGGTTTCAAGGTAAATCCATTTTCTACTACTAGTGCTTTCAGTCAAAATTGTGTGGTTTGGTTGGCATGTAGTATTAAGAGAAAAATAAGAATTTAATTTTTATGCAGTGTCAAAATAAAATATTGGTTTAAATACTTTTTTCATCTCTGCAATTTAATGTTTTTTATTTTAATTTTTGCAAAATGTATTTGTTTTATTTGCAGGAACAAAAAAAGTACTTGGACCTAAAATATTTTATAATGTCAATCAAATATCAATAAGAAATCATAAAATATCAAATATCAATCAAATACTTTTAAAATAATTGTTGTAAAAATCAACAAACTTATCAAATATAACATTGACAAATTGTGATTGAATGACACAATTAAGAACATATACACTATCAGTGCATAAGATTATTTACTTGGAAAATAATGTGTTGTCTTAATAAGCTTAATTTATTTTCAGGATGAGCTATTGTGGGGAGCTGCATGGCTTTTCAGAGCAACAAATGCTGTTTTCTACTATAATTTGGTGAAGTCCTTGGGAGCTGATGATCAGCCAGATATCTTCAGCTGGGACAACAAATATGCTGGTGCACACGTCCTTCTCTCCAGGGTATATCTATCATATTGTTCATGTGCCAGAATTGAAAAATATGAAGAGTCAACTTGTTTGTATGATGTTAATTTGACTCGGTGGGTTTATTTTTTTATTGTTACTGCAGAGAGCATTGCTGAATGGTGATAAGAATTTTGATCAATACAAGCAAGAAGCTGAGAATTTTATGTGCAAGATCCTGCCCAACTCTCCCTCTTCAAGCACACAATATACACAAGGTAAAGGCAACATCCCTACTGAGTTTTCAAAACACAGTTGGGCTAATCTAAGTCATGCACTATTAATTTACAAGAGAATATGACAAATATTTGCATCCACAATCAATAAATATACTTTGAAGTGCTTTAAAAGTATTATAAAAGGCACTATTTATGTGGTACTTTTATTTATGGGCAGGGGGACTCATGTACAAGCTTCCTGAAAGTAACCTCCAGTATGTGACATCTATAACATTCTTGCTTACAACCTATTCAAAGTATATGTCAGCTACAAAGCACACATTTAACTGCGGCAATGTCTTGGTAACTACAAACACCTTGAGGAGCATTGCTAAAAGACAGGTAAGTCGCATTACTTGTACCATTGTAAGTTCAATATTCACTACTTCTCTTTTGTCTATTCCATGGTTGACCAAAAAAATATTGTAAAATTTCAGGTTGATTACATATTAGGTGCAAACCCATTAAGAATGTCTTACATGGTAGGCTATGGTCCATACTTTCCCAAGAGAGTTCACCACAGAGGATCTTCCTTGCCTTCAATAGAAGCTCATCCACAAACCATAGGCTGCGATGGAGGTTTCAACCCGTTTTTCCATTCAATGAATCCTAATCCTAACATATTGGTTGGAGCCATAGTCGGAGGTCCAAACCAAAATGACGGATTTCCAGATGACCGCAGTGATTACAGTCATTCTGAGCCTGCAACTTACATCAATGGTGCTTTTGTTGGACCTTTGGCATACTTTGCCGGTATCCACTAATGTTTGATTCACCTAAATTGGAAGGTTAAGTAGAATTTGGTTATCAAGTGTAGATGTTATCTTATCTGCACCCAACAAAGGGAGGTCTACCAAGCCAAAAAGCAGATGGTGGAGTGGACTTTAAAGTTAGTGGTGCTCAGCCCTTTGACACAAAAATGTAACTTATAGTAATTATTATTATCCAACATATTTACTGTGCTTTATGCTACATGATGAATCACCTACCCGACTATTTATCTCTTTCAAGGTAATATCTCAAATGCATCAGATCCTTTTAAGGAACTATGTGCCAGTGGAATGAAAAAGAAATAATAAATATAAAGATGAAGAGAGAAGTTAACAACAGTTAAGGGAAAAAGAAATTGAAAATTTCTAAGAAACAGGCATAACAAATAAAGGAATTATGATAATTTTCTAATCATCAAATACCAGAAAAAGTGCACCAAGCACCTCGTAGATGCTCACTCTTTCAGAAATATTTTATTTTACTTTTACACTTTTATTAAAACAAATTATATTATCATTTATATTTATATTTAGTCTAAAACTCAGAATAATGTTTCCCAATAAAACTTGCAAACATTAATTTCATTGGAAATTTGGAATAACCTGAAAATGTTTCTCAGTCAAAAACAAATCCAAAGGAATTGTGACAGCTAGTACAAGTTCTTTTATAAAAAGATTAAAAAAAAAAAAAACCAATGTCAGAGCATCCACCATAAGTGGCTTTTAGTGCTTCATCTGTTTTTACTTTTGCCCATCCAAACACACTTTTTTATGGATAAATTGCTCTCTATCTAAGAAAAAGTCAACCAAAGAGGCTCCTGAGATCATCACTGTTAACAAAATCTAAAAATGATTTGTTCAGCTCCATAGAATCAATATTGAATAAATTATAAATTATTCTTATACAAGGAAAAGGCTATATTTTGGATAGTAACGCAGCTAGCTCCTCATCAGACACCTTAACTTCAACATAAGATCCCAAAGATGCAGCAAGTCTAGCAGCTAATTGATGTTTACACTGGAACAAACCCACACAGTGCAAATTGTATACTTGAGTACTAGAGTAATAAGAATGTTAATAATCAACTGAATATGATGAAACAAGTATATGGCCTTACACAAAGCTGTTCACCTCTGTTGACAACATCATAGAAGAATGAATAACAAGCGCAAAAGTTTTCAGCAAAACAAAGATACTGGTCTTTTCTTTGGGATTCACCTGTAACCTAAACAAGTGGAGAATGAAAACATAATCCATATCATACAAATGAAGGGTTCCTTAGATTCTCAAAAGTCAAAACATTCATTATTTAAACATAAAAAATTGACACTGTATCCAATTATCTATTACTTTTTATCTTTTTCATATACATATATCTCAAAAATATTCTCCTAGAATCAAAGAGGACAACAAAAGTTGTCCCACTTTAGTTGTCCAACAACCTTTTTCCCTCTCAATACTCTAATGTAAACCAGAGACAATATTTGCTTGTCAACTTTTAGCATATATAAATAATCTCAACTCTAAATTTTTTCACAGCTCAAATTTTACACCCACCTTGCATCTTTCTATATTTCTCCCTTCCCTAGTACTAACATGAACAATCAGATTTATCACTTTTTCCCCCCTTTTTATCTTCCTATCTCTCTTTTCTGAGCCAGTAGGGTGTGTAAAAAATGATTTTTGAAATCATATATTGGATTTTTAAGACACATTCTATCTATTCAATGCAATGGAAGAGAGGTCGAAAGGTGAAACCTGAAAGATAAACCTTCCACTGGGGTGAGCAGATATCTTGCTGACACCTCTTAGGTCAACAATTCTAGTGGCTCCCTCAAAGTTCTTGCCAAACAAGAAATGCAAACTGTTTTATTTGACATGGAGGCCAAAACACAGAACTTCAATTGAAACACAATGTAATGTATGACAATATAATGATTTGACAAGAACACAAGGGAATAGGAAGCAATTTACTTACCTCCAAAGATGATCATCATTCACTTTATAACATGAAAATAAGAGGGTCTTGGGTCACAGGCCAATAATCAATAATTCAAACTAATTGCAATCAACAAGATTTATGCCATAATTTATTTTTTTTTTGTAATATCAATGATTGCTACACAATTCAACCACATTGCGCAGCATTTATACTCAAATTTCTGTAATGTCAAGGATTGCTACGAAATTACAACATTTAAAACCTTAATTCGAAGTATAGAATGTTACTTACCTGTGGGTGTAGATTCAATTTCCTTCCATATTGTCTCTGCTACCAAACTGCTTGCACTCATTCTGTATTTACTGAAAATATAACAAAATTCTATAATTTTCAGTAATCAAACAAAAATATAATAATACAATAAAATGGTTTACTTATTTTTTTTTCTGTATTAATTGATTAATGATAACAAGAAGAAGAAATCTCACTTTTAGTAATGAGACAGCCAACCAAACCAAGACCAATTCCGAATCTGCAATCTTTGTTTTTTTTTTTTTTTGTTTCCGTATCAGAGAAAAGGTAAAGGAATGAAAGTAGGAAAATAAAGTTGGGACGATGTAGTATATTTGCTGGCTTTGCTAATTGCAGTCACTTTTTATTTTCTTCCCAATCCGTAATGCATTTGCATTATGGATTAACCAATCCGTACCTATATCTCGGAGGTAACGAGGTGAAGTTGCACGCGAATCTGGTGTGCAGGGGGCTTGCGCGCGCGGCGGAGGGAGGTGGCAGCGGTCGCGTGTGCAGATCTTGGTGATGCGGAGGTGACTACGTCGCACGATTGAAGATGTCAATGGTTGGGTGACGCGCGTGGATCTAGTGGAAGGAGGTGGAAGTGCGACAAGGAGGGAAGAGGGGGTGAGTGGTGGTGGTCGCACGCGGTGAAGGTTTAGGGAGGAGGTGGTCAGAGAGAGGAAGCTAGGTTTTTGCTTGGAAGAAGAAGGGTAAAAAGGAAATATTAGAAAATTTGAGGTGCATCAAGCAAAAATGGGTGCGTTAAGTAATTACCTAAGATACCGGGATGAAAAAAGAAAAATAGAATTATAGCGTAAATCTTGTTGATCGCATAAATTTTAAATGTATACATTGTTACAATTTATTGAAAATGATCCATTTTTGCTGAATGTTATATCATATTTAAAGATTTTTTATATTTTATTTTCAATAAATTTTAATCAATTATCTTGAAGGATTATGTTAATTCAATAATCAATAGACACTTGGATGGAATTATGCTATATTGGGGCAGTCACGTTGAGCTGATTATTAATTTATGTTTTGACAATAAGATTGTTTTTAGTTGAAAATAATTTTTATTCTAAACTCTCTCAATGTGTCTAATAATAGTAAAACCGATCCAAACAGTTTATATTGATTTATTTATGTATTTGAATCAAAATCGAATCGAATTGATCAAAATTATTCATGTATGGATCGAGTCACAGTTTTAAATTTATAGATCCAATAACTCATTGACCTGATCCGTAAACCAATAATTAAAATATAAATTTTATTATATATATATATATATATATATATGTATATATATTTATGTATTAAAAATTAAAAAAAAAAACAATTTAGCAATCATGGAAGGTGTGATACTGTGTTATTTCTTTTAGTGAAACAAATCTGGTTGCAGCAAAATTAATTCCAAGATATTAGTTCATAGGAAATATGTTTAGTTTCATCCTCATCTTATTTTTTTTATTTTAATTTCGTCTACTGTTCTCGTTTTACTTTCATCCTTTAAAGTATCTACGTTAGACCAACTTGATCCTTTAAACTTTTATGAATTTTATTTTTCAATAAAAATATCAAATATACAAAATAAAATAATTATAATATTTTCACTATTTTTATTTTTAATTACAAAATTATTTAAAATGTTTTCCTATTAAAAGTAAATATAAATATAATAACTTTTTTTTATTAATCAAACATGTCCTTATTTTTTTCTTATATGATTTTGAAAACTAATTAAAAAAAAAAGAGAAATACAAAGTGTTACCCACAATTAAGTTTTCATGTTATAAAAAAAATAAGAAAATGGGATAAATAAAATTTAGTATGAAAAAATAATTAAATAATAAATTATTTATTCACTCTTTTACTTATCATTATTTTAAAATATATAAAAGTTATCAAACATGAATATATTATAATTCTTCTTATTTCTTTCGCTTAATCAACTTGATCACTCATCACTTTAAGTTTAAATGATATATAAAATTATATTTTTATTATATATATATATATATATATATATATATATATATATATATATATATATATATATATATATATATATATTGCTAAATTTATCTTTACCATCAAATAAATCATTGCCATTGTCAAAAGGAAAATTTAGTCAATATTGGAAAAAATAAGTGAAATTAATTTTTGCAAAAATATATTTTTTATTATTCTTCTGAAGTTTTAAACTTATTTTTCAAAATAATAAAAAATATTACTCTCCCCACATAATTTGTTTCGTGTAATGTATATAAACACGCAATAGTTTTAAGTAATAAGAGATTATTCTTAATTCAAGGAAGATATATGGTCCCTAGGAATGCCTACAATGAGCCGGTGGAGAGTGAAAGTGCGTGGAATAATATAACTGTAACAGAAATAAGACAACGAACTTAACTAAACTAATTGATAACAACCCTTATACTAATTAATTAACAAACAAGTTTGAGTAGAATAATATCCATGGTTGAACACTAAGTCAAAGGAGAAACATACGATAAATCAAGCACGTGGCAACGTAAAACTTATTTTGATGATAAAGCTCTCCCAATATTTATACGTGAAGGGACCTTATTCACTACACCATATTGGTTATGCTTTACTTAGAAAATTCTCAAGTCAGACACCAACAAGATGCATATTGCGTGTCTCCCCATCACTTTCTTGTTATTGTCCCAATTATGAGGGAGCTTTGAATAAACAAACAAAAGGACATGTTAGCCACCAGCTTCTTCCACTCGGAGAAAAGGCTTTTGGAAGACCACAACCTCTTCATTCACAATAGAAAGCTTGCATTTTCACTCTCAAAGAAGAAGAAGCACGAAAAATAATCTTCAGCGGACCAAAGTAGAATGTCCAAATCCCATGCCATTTCATTCATTTTACTTATTTTCCTCCTTATCTAATTAGTACATATGTTGTCCATTCACATTCGCACATAACTATGTGCACTATTATTTTATCTCCTTTTCCATTTTCAATTGTTTGTTGATGATTGTCTAGGGTTTGTATGTGTTCCATGCTCTCCTTCAATCCTCATAGGTTGGTGAGTACAGGCGTGACCATATATAGGATTAAACTTCAAAATATGTAATGCACAAGAATTTAAATCTATTAAATAATTAGATTTTAAATCCTTGCAATGCACTAGTTTGATTAAATTATATATTTTTTTATATTTATATTTAGTATTTATATAAAAAATGCACATAAATTAATAAAATTAGTTTATAAAATATATAGTAGTATATTGATTATAATTATAATGTAATATGAACTTTAAATGTTTTCTCTATGATCTTTTTCTCATTTTTTATCTCTCATCCTTATCTACAGATACAAGTTCTTTCTAATAATCGTCTAAACCTTCAAAGTTTTTATGTAGGACACTGTTTGCTACAAGAGAAAGAGACATGAATAAGAATGTATAATAATCTCTTACCTCCATTAAAATTTTGTTGTGATTAACTAAGTTAGGAAAATCTGAGACAATTAAATCAAAATCATATTCTTTTTTAAAAGAACACTCAAAACATGTTCCCTTCATTGAATAAAAATGTACAAGAGATTTTAAAACTGTTATTAAAAAATATTGAGAAATGCATTGGAGTATTGATGTGTACCATGCATCAAAATTTATATATAATGTTCATTTCTTACTGAAAATAAGTCATTTATGAATTTTATATGAAAAATTGTGTAAGTATGATTTAGTCTCTTTTTCATTTCAAAAAAATCAAGATCAAATGAATATTCATTATATATCTTTCTAAATTAATAATCAAGTAATATAAAAAAATTAATAATCAAGTAATTATTTAGTTATTTTCTAAAACAATGTTTAGGAAATAAATAAATAATTTTGTTTCAATAATTCAGCATTTTGATAAAAAGTGAGAACCTCACTCTACAAATTGTTTATTCTAATATCCTTTTGCTTTCAACTTGAAGAGTAAATTACACTACTAATTAATGAACAAAGTTAGAATATACAACTTTAAAAGTGACACTCTCTCATTGTTGTGACTCTTTTAATTAGACATTGTAGCAACCTACCCTACGATGGGGTGCGAAAGGCGAAAAGAAAAGATGCGTCTTCCAAAAAGAAAACGTGTGGAAGTCGTCACCGACGTTTATTCAAGGAAAACGTTAGAAAAATTAAAAGAAGGTCTGCGAATTTTAAAAATAAGGATTTGAGAGTTGTTTACGCATGGGGAAGGTATTAGCACCCCACGCGCCCGCCATAAGGTACGACAGCCTTTAATCGAGTGTGCGTGACGTGACTTCAAAATTATGTATTTTCCCTTTGTATGTTTCTTTATTTTTTTGGAGTCGACAATGGGGTGTCTTTGCTTCTATGTATCCTCAGGTACGATGAGGAATTCAGACCTACATAGTTCTTTAAAGTAAGAAAGTTTATGTGTTGAATTGGTTTTATGCTTTTGAAAGATTCATTTTAACCAACAAAAACAAAAAGGTCGTTAAGGCATTGGACCTTGAACGATCTCAAGTGACTTTTGATGGAGAGAAATTCGGTTATGAGTTGGTTTTATTTTGGTTTTGTTTATTAACTTTCAATCTCTTTAAAGACAACTTTATGGCACTAGTGATCGATTAAGATTAAACTTTACAAAAAATGAGATTATCGATGATAGATGGAGAAGATGAATGTGCACATAATAACAAGGGGGATCCCTAAGGGTACATAGATCACATTCAATCCTTAAAAATAAAACTAACCGACTATCGCACGAAGAACACAGAACAAGAAACGACGTAGGGAATGATCACGCTCACGATTCGGTAGCGCCTCAGCTTCGTTTCCTCTTCTTTCTTCTTCTTCTTTCTCTTTTTCTTCTTCTTCCCTCTCAATTCTCTCAAGTGCTGAACCTTCCAACCCCTTAAACCCCCCATCATGGCTATTTATAGAGAAAAAACCATTTTGGGGCGGTTGAAGCTCGCCTAGGCAAGCTGAAGCTTAGCCCTGAAGTAATGAGCTCGCCCAGGCGAGCTGATTGCTTAGCCATGAAGCTATTTCATGGCCCAGGCGAGCCAGATGCTAGCCTGGGCGAGCTGGGGTCTAGGAAAATAAAAAAAGATCCTTTTGCCCCCTTCCTTGGTATCCTTTTGTATTCTTGATCGAAACACTGAGTGATTCCTTGCTTCACGCTATAACTGGTGTCAAACACCATAATTCAACTAGCAAAAATCAAAATATCAGCGAACGATAGTCCCCGGACGAAACTAGGGTCTGACAGTTGCCTCTCTTTACTTATCTTTTATTGAAAATGAAAAGGTAAGTAAAGATAAGGGCACTAATTTCATTTGAGCGATCTTGCTATTTGACCGGACACCAGAGAAAACAAAGGAAGTGAAACCTGCAAAAAAACAAACGGATATTGACATTGAAGTATTGAAAGCATCAAGCAAAAGACGTTGTAGTCTTGTAAAATATGAGACCGAAGATATTGAAATCTTTGTAAAAGATTGAAGACATTGAAGTATTTGGAAATGTAAAAGACTGAAGACATTGACGTCTTTGGAAATGTAAAAGACTAAAGGCATTGAAGTCTTTGGAAATGTAAAAGACTAAAGACATTGAAGTCTTGAAAATGTAAAAGACTGAAGACATTGAAGTCTTTTAAATGTAAAAGACTGGAGACATTGAAGTCTTTGAAAATGTAAAAGACTAAAGACATTGAAGTCTTTGGAAATGTAAAAGACTATAGACATTGAAATCTTTGGAAATGTAAAAGACTGCAGATATTGAAGTCTTTGGAAATGTAAAAGACTGAAGACATTAAAGTCTTTTAAATGTAAAAGACTAAAGACATTAAAGTCTTTGAAAATGTAAAAGACTACATGCATTGAAGTCTCTGGAAATCTAAAAGACTTAAGACATTGAAGTCTTTGAAATGTAAAAGACAGAAGACATTGAAGTCTTTGAAAACTTTCACTAAAATGTGAACATGCTTGGTAAAGAAATCAAACCCCCCTAAACCGGTCAGAACAACACACATTTTTTCCAAAAATAATGCGACGAATGAGGAATGAAAGCACAAAGATAGAATTTCTTATAACCAAAAATGAGATTAAGATGTTTTGCATTTCGTTTCTAAAGAAGCATTAGAAGAAACACTGGATTCAATCAAATAGAGGAAAACCACTCAATGGTGTATAAAACTTCACACGGGCAAGTGTTTCATCTCAATTCCAAATCACAGATACGTCATAAATTGATTTTGCAAGTCATTTCCCATCAAATCAAGGATAATGGGCATAATCATCATGGATCAATAGGTCTTTTTAAGGTTGGGCTTGTAGGAAATTTTGGCTTTGGTTACTTTGGTCTCAGGCATAAAGATTTGGCTAGTAACTTAAATGGGCGATCATTTCCTATCCCTTCATGTCTTGACCTAGTTACTATTATTTTCCTTCTTTTTTACTTTTGACAACAACTCCATACATGGTTTAGATACTTGTTTAATCCAAAGAACTTGCTTTTCCCTTCCATTTTGCTTTTTGCTCTTTCCAATTTTTGATTGATTTTTCCTTTTTCTTTTTCTTCTTTTTTCCTCTTCTTTTTTCTTTTTCCCCCTTTTTTGATGAATATTTAACTTCCTTCAAAATCCACGACTAGCCAAAAAATGATAGAAATATCCCTTGAAAACACCCCTACTCTCCTATCCTAGGGTAAGGTAGGAAACTTTCATCCTAGGTTAGGGTTCTGATAAAAATCAAGTGCCTGGCTCAAAGGGCTTGCTAATGGCAAAAATAATGTATATTGGAATGGCTGTTAGGCCAATGGCTTACAAAGAAAGAACACCCAGATCACTTCCATGAATCATATGTTATGATAATTAGAAATTCATGCAAAACCAATCGTAGAATATATCCATGCAGACACTTAATATAAAATTTGTGGTCACACAGTCAGTAAAGCTTAGGGCCTGTTTTCATATTCAGATCAAATTAGTGTTTCAACAATTGTTCTTTTATCAAGTCCATACAAAACATCTGAGTCCATTTTGGTATTCTGGAAAGTCCTTCATTATTTTTATGCTCAAGATACACATTCTTTTTCCTTTTTCAAAAACCCTTTTGTTGTGTTTTGATCTACAAAATTTTCGAAGAGTACTGGTGGTTGTTCCTTTTAAAAGCACGTTAGTTTTAGAAAAAAGTTTGAATCCTGGACAAAGTTATAACCGAGACTACACCATCAAAAATCAAAGTGCGCATGAAAATAAAAACAATCCACGCGTAAGTTTTTTTTCTTTTTTTCAACAATCATCACAACAAAATAACATAACAAAATACTAAAAACAATAAATAAGATAAAGACAAGTTCATAAGTTTAGAAGATCACGATCGGGGAGCTCAGTCTCCACCAATGAAGAAATCAAGCAAATCTTCCATGTCTTCATCCTCCTCAGCTCTGCCTTCGTCCCCTTGGACAGCTCCTTGAGCACCTGTAGGACGTGCCTCCTCCTGAAAATTGGGCCTATCCCCGGGCCATACGGTAGTGGCTCTGAACTGCTCGGGAGTAGGCCATGGATAAGGGTTAGGGTCCTAGTGATACTGGTGCAATGTATACTGATAGAAGCTGTCATTCAACTACATCTGGCCCCTATGGTTAGCTGTCTGCTGGTCAGCCAAATGTTGCATTTATGCGTGCATCTGGAGCTCCATTCTCTGCATGTGAGCTGAGATGGACTCTAGAGATGGTGGTTGATGTGGAGGTGGTGGTGGTGCGTCTGCAGTCGGCTGCTACTACTGGTCTTGCCCCGGCTGTTGTGCCTTCCTTGGCATGCAATATTTCTCAATAAAGGACCTGCTAATGGGAGGCCGAATGAGCTTTGTTGGTGTGACCGGTATCCCGTAGAATTGGCAGAGACCTATGATTAATGCTGGAAATCCCAGTGCCTGTTGGACTTCTTTGGGTCCACTGGGTGTCTCAGAGGTGCAATACCTACAAATTGGTGGATGGCATCCGAGATAAGCTGGGCAACATGAACACTGATCTGGGTCATGATGTTGTAGACCAACTGACATTTAGGTAGCGGGAGATCAAAGTTATGGTCACTATGAAGGATGTTACTGAGCAGGAGTGTCATTCAGACATGAGTCAGAGTGGTCATGCTAGTGTGCATGATCCGCACCCGCCTCCCTGCTATGCTATGTACAAAATCATGTCCCGGGGAGCAAAGTAGTTTACCTATGGCCTCTTCATCAAAACCTGAGAATTGGCTTCTTCTTTCAACGTATTCACATCGTTGTCCCTCTTCTAAGACCAATGGATGCCCCAAGAATTGGTTGATGGCATCTGTGTCATATGGGATCCATTGGCCCCGCACCAAGGAGCATTTGTCCATGACTCCTTCTTCAGTGGGCCGGGTGTTTGTGTAAAACTCCATGACTACTTCTGGATCATATTTTGCCATAGGCTCTATCAGTTGTGTCCAACGCTTCCTAGCAACTTTGGCTTGGAATTCCACATACTCCCCCCTGCTAGCTGGACCCGTCTTTCTTTGAGGAAGGACCAATCCTTAATCACCTCAAAGCGGCACTGATGCTCCTGGCTTCGAAAGCGGTGCCCATCAAACTCAATTTCTGCTTGTGGGACTGCACTGGATCCTTCCCCTGCAGTTGTAGAAGCAAAGCTTTATGATGAATCAAAGGTGATTCAAAGGTGTTTTGATGATAACAAAAGATGATGACAAAGGTAATGACAAAAAGCTCAAAGATCAATCAAAGAACAACTCAAGTGAACAAGATAGAATTGAGAACAATTCAAGAGTTCAAGATAAGAATCAAGAAGAATTCAAGACTCAAGAAGAAAGTTTAGAGTCAAGAATCAAGATTCAAGGTTCAAGATCTCAAGAATCAAGATCAAGATTCAAGAATCAATAGAAGGCTTAATCAAGATAAGTATGAAAAGATTTCTCAAATATTGAGTAGCACATGATTTTTCTCAAAACATGTTTACCAAAGAGTTTTTACTCTCTGGTAATCGATTACCAGATTGCTGTAATCAATTACCAGTAGCAAAATTGTTTTTAAAAAGTTTTCAAATTGAATTTACAACGTTCCAATTAATTTCAAAAAGCTGTAATCGATTACAATGTTTTGGTAATCGATTACCAGTGCCTTTGAACGTTGAAATTCAAATTCAAATGTGAAGAGTCACATCCTTTCACATAAAAGCCTTGTGTAATCGATTACACTGATTTGGTAATCGATTACCAGTGACTGTTTCTGAATAAATCAAAAGATGTAACTCTTCAAAAGGTTTTTGACATTTTCAAATTGGTTTTAAGTTTTTCTAAAAGTTATAACTCTTCTAAATGGTTGTCTTGACCAGACATGAAGAGTCTATAAAAGCAAGGCTTTGTTTTGCATATTAATTCATTCAATCTTGAACACTTATCCATACAATCCTTTACAAGCCTTGAATCTCTTTGAACTTCTTCTTCTTCTTTGTACCAAAAGCTTTCCAAAGTTTTCTGGTTTTCTAAACCTTGAAAACTTGTGCTATTCATCTTTTCATTCTCTTCTCCCTCTGCCAAAAAGAATTCACCAAGGACTAACCACCTGAATTCTTTTTGTGTCTCTCTTCTCTCTTTTCCAAAAGAACAAAGGACTAACCGCCTGAATTCTTGTGTCTCCCTTCTCCCTTGTCAAAGAATTCAAAATGACACAGTCTGAGAATTCTTTTGATTCTTCCCTTTCCCTAATGCAAAAGTGTTCAAAGGACTAACCGCCTGAGAATTCTTTTGTATCCCCATTCACAAAGTATCAAAGGTTTAACCGCCTGAGATCTTTGTCTTAACACATTGGAGGATACATCCTTTGTGGTACAAGTAGATGGTACATCTACTTGGGTTTGACTGAGAACAAGAGAGGGTACATCTCTTGTGGATCAGTTCTAGTGAAGGATACATCCACTAGGTTCAAAGAGAACAAGGGAGGGTACATCCCTTGTGGATCTTTGCTTATAAAAGGATTTTTACAAGGTTGAAAGAAATCTCAAGGACCGCAGGTCTCTTGGGGACTGGATGTAGGTACGGGTTGTTGCCGAACCAGTATAAAAACTCTTGTGTGTTTGTCTCCTTCTTCCCTACTCTTTTACTTTCCGCTGTGCATTTAATTTCCGCTTTTACTTTCTGTTAAGTTTCTCTTATACTCCTTATTCTCTTAACAACTTAGTAAAAGCCTTAGAAAAGTAATTTTTTAATTAGTAAAGGTTTAGGAATAATTAATTCAACCCTCCCTTCTTAATTATTCTAAGGCCACTCGATCCAACAGCAGTGACCTTCCTAGCTCTCTTAGCAGAAAGTTTCTTCGGAGCCATCTGCGACAAAAAGAAAACAAAGGCAAAAGACACTAGTATCTTAGCAAAATTTTATTTTTCAAAGAATAGCTAAATTTTTTTATATTATTATTATCTATTTTTTTTATTTCTCACACACACACACACAATCACATATATATATACATATATACATTTGTACATTTATTTTTTAGCAATCAAGAAGCTAATTTGTGCACAAAACCACTCTAGAATAGCCTTAAAACATGAGTCCAAAACAACATTAAGCACAAATTTAATATGCATTTTTGCTCCAAATTTAACAAGAAAATGGTAGTGATTTAAACTTAATAAGTTACTTGCCCATCAACAACTTAAATTATTTTCTCAATTCAATCCACAGCCCTATGTAAATTATCAATTTGAGTTGATATCATACCTAACTAAGTGACTAAACATGTTCAACATTTCAAAACTTAAAAGAGAACATAGTCTAATCCTTGTGGCATTTCATTAAACACTTGGCATGCATATGTTGAAGCATGCACAAATGAGGGATAAAGAGTGAACATGACATGCAAATTCGTAAAAGAACCAAGGATAGGCCTAGAGCCATCCAGTACAGCCACCAACCTAAGCATTTGATCTTTGGTTCATATACAATTCATCTCACAACCATTGCAAAGAAAGCAACAACCAAAGCACCAAATATCACAAGGAAAAAGTAAAATTAGATGGAGATGTGATACTTACTTGAATGGGATGCAAGGAATGCAAAAATTTTGAGGCAAATGTGCACAAAAAAAGCTTGATGGTGCTGCCAATGATGGAGCCTCATGGGTTTTGTGATGAAATTTGAAGCTTTTGGAGAAAATGGGGTGAAATCTGATTTCACCCCTCCCCTTTTTATTTTCCTTCAGCGTACACTCGCCCAGGCGAATTAGCCACTTGCCCAAGTGAGTTAATTTTTTTTTTAAATTTTTTCATTTTAGTGTTAGTATTTTTATTATATATATTTTCCTTCTAAGCCTTTAATTATGTATAAATTCTAGGCAAATTCATGAGATAATTCGAGAAATATAAACAATCCTAACTCGCAACGGAAAGCATAAAACATAAAATTAAAGAGCAAGGTTCAAAGATACTAGGTTGCCTCCTAGGAGCGTTTCTTTAATGTCTTTAGTCGGACGCATGGTTGTAGTCGAGGCTTTGCCATCTCATCCTTCCTAATTATTTTCCTTGATGGTGAGCAAATTCGATTATGGACTTAGCACCTGTTGGCAACTGCTCTAATGCCTTGACAAAGAAAATGTTAACATGCAAATGTTTAAAATGCTATGGGATGCTCGTATCACCCTTCCATTTGCCCCTAGGTTTACCCAAGTTGGTGTGATGCCGACCATAACCAAAAACGACTCTTCATTCATTTTCCTTCTCAAAACACTTAAATGGTAAAACGTTGTCGCATGCATGTTTATTATTAAACATTCATTTTACGCAACAACTAAACAAGCATTGTCTTTTCTCTTTTTTGTTTTGTTTTGTTTTTTTTTGTTCAATTTTACTCAACACTTACGGCACCCCTACTGAATGTGCCGAATGAGTGAATTTTGATCGGGCGGATTCGGCCATTGGCTCCAAAGTACTGGTCATGTGAGTGAGCAAAAATGATAGTGTACATTCATGCCCAATGACAATAAAAAAAGTGTAAAGGACACAACACTAGAGGGAGAGATACAAAATCATTAATCCATATTTATTAACATTGCGATTATTGTTTACAAAGATAGCCTAAGCCGTGGGGATCCTAATGATTCCTTGAGGAGGTCCAAACATCGAGCCTTTGAATTGCCCTAAGTATTACACATAATATCGCTTGACAACATCGGAATTCATAGACAAAGGCTACTCTCCGTCATCCATATTTGTGAGCAATAATGCTCCTCCTAAGAAAGCCTTCTTCACCATAAATGGCCCTTTATAGTTTGGGGCCCATTTCCCTCGGTGATCCTTTTGAACCTACGATACTTTCTTCAGAACAAGGTCCCTCTCACTGAACTTACACGAGCGCACTTTTTTGTCAAAAGCATTTTTCACTCTGCTCTGGTATAGTCGCCCATGGCTCATGGCAGCCAATTTTTTTCCCTCAATAAGATTTAATTGGTCAAAGCGTGCCTCAGCTTCCATCCCGTACACCAAAGAGAATGGGATTGCCCTAGTAGATGTGCGTATAGAAGTCTGATAACCATGCAATGTAAAGGGTAGCATCTCGTGTCAATCCTTTGTTAGAGTTTGTGGTCTTAGTTCCTTTGTCCCACATCGCTTGGTCTGTAAAACTTGTGTGGTCTTAGTCCCACATCGCTTGGTTTGTAAAAACTTGTGTCTCATTATTGTTATATATAGAGACACCTTGTAAGCTTTTATGTGCAAGTAATAAAAGGTTCTCCTAGTGTAGCCGTGGACGTAGGCACATACATTGTGTGCTGAACCACATTAAACTTTGTGTCTTTTTCTTTCTTCCCTTTATTTCTTTCTCTTCTTTTATTGCTCTATACTAACAACTGGTATCAAGAGCTTTTGGTTACTCCACGGGATTTCCTTAGTTTAAAGGAATTAGTGGGAGTCTTCTCAGTTTAGAGGAGGCAGTGGGAGCAATGGCATTAGAAGAGGGGAAGGTGAAGATCGAGAAGTTCGATGGCAGAGATTTCATCTTTTGGAAGATGCAGATAGAGGATTATCTATATCAGAAGAAGCTGTATCAGCCCTTATCAGGGGTTAAGCCAGAAGACATGAAGCAAGAAGAATGGAACTTGCTAGATCGACAGGCTCTTGGCGTGATCAGATTGACATTAGCCAAGAACGTCGCGTTCAACATCGTGAACGAGAAGACTACTACAGGCTTAATGAAGGCGTTATCAGATATGTACGAGAAGCCATCGGTAGCCAACAAAGTATACTTGATGCGCCGGTTGTTCAACCTCAAGATGGGAGAAGGTATCTCTGTAACTGATCATATTAATGAATTTAATACTATTCTTGCCCAGTTGGAATCAATGCATATTAAATTTGAGGATGTGGTGAAGGCATTGATTCTATTGTCATCACTATCGGATAGTTGGGCTGCAACTGTTACTGCAGTTAGTAGTTCTATAAGGGAGAACACATTAAAGCTTAGTGACATCCATGACTTGATCTTAAGCGAAGATGTTCGCAAGAGAGATTCAGGAAAATCTTCTAGTCATGTTTCCAATTCAGCATTGAATACTGAAGGCAGGGGAAGGACTACCCAGAAGGGTCAGAATGGTCGAGGCAGATCAAAGTCAAGTGGGAAAGGTCAGAGAAAATTTCAAAGTGACGTTACTTGCTGGAATTGTGACAAGAGAGATCACTTTAGCAATCAGTGCAAGGCACCAAAGAAGAACAAGTCGCACAAAAACAAGAAGCGCGATGATGATGAATCCGCAAATGCAGCAACTGATGAACTTGATGATGCATTAATTTGCATTTTGGATAGTCCTGTTGATTCATGGATCATGGACTCAGGTGCGTCATTCCACACTACTCCCTCTAAATATTTATTGTCTAACTATGTTTCTGGAAGATTTGGAAAAGTTTACCTTGCAGATGGAAAATCTCTTGACATTGTCAGAAGAGGTGATATCAACATCAAGACCTCCAGTGGATCCCTATGGACATTGCACAATGTCAGACATATTCCTGCCTTAAAGAGAAATTTAATATCTATAGGGCAGTTGGATGATGAGGGACATCACACCACTTTTGGAGATGAAGCTTGGAAGGTAACAAAAGGCTATCTCGTTGTGGCTCGTGGAAAGAAGCGAGGATTTCTTTACATGATTGTAGATGAGGATATGGTAGCAGTTACTGAGGCTGTCAATAATTCAACCATGTGGCATCAAAGACTTGGACACATGAGTGAAAAAGGAATGAAGCTTATGGCGGTAAAGGGTAAGCTATCAAGCCTCAAGCATGTTGATGTTGGTGCTTGTGAACATTGTATCCTTGGAAAGCAGAAAAAGGTCAGTTTCTCAAGGGCAGGGAAGACTCTTAAAGCTGAAAAGCTAGAATTGGTGCACACAGATGTTTGGGGACCAGCCCCAGTGAAATCTGTTGGAAACTCACGCTATTATGTCACCTTTATCGACGATTCTACCAGAAAGGTATGTGTTTATTTTCTTAAAAATAAATCTGATGTGTTTTCTGCGTTTAAAAGGTGGAAAACAGAAGTTGAAAATCAGACAGGTCTAAAGGTTAAAAGTCTGAAATCTGACAATGGCGGGGAGTATGATAGTCAGGAGTTTAAAGACTTCTGTTCAGAACATGGGATCAGAATGATTAAGACAATACCAGGAACACCTGAGCAAAACGATGTTGCAGAAAGGATGAATAGAACCTTGAACGAGAGAGCAAGGTGTATGCGGATCCAATCTGGTTTGCCTAAAGCATTCTGGGCAGAAGCAATAAACACAACAACATATCTCATCAATAGAGGACCATCAGTTCCTTTGAATTATCAGTTGCCTGAAGAAGTATGGTCTGGAAAGGAGGTAAAACTTTCACATTTGAGAATTTTTGGTTGTGTTTCATATATACTGACAGACTCTAATAGTAGAGATAAATTGGATCCGAAGGCGAGGAAGTGTTATTTTATTGGTTATGGATCTGACATGTATGGCTACAGGTTTTGGGATGACCAAACCAAGAAAGTTATCAAAAGCATAAATGTTACTTTTAATGAGAACTTATTTTATAAGGACAAATTTTCTACAGAATCTACATGTGCAGGTAAACTGTCAGAAATTTCTGAGAAAACAACACTTGAAGAAATTTCAGAAAGTGATGTAGCCAACAGAAACCAGAGTACTGGCGTAGAGGTTGAGTCAGAACCAGAATCATCAACTCCTCCAAGAAAATCTAGCTGAATTTCAGTACCACCAGATAGGTATTCCCCTTCATTGCATTATTTGTTGTTAACTGATGCTAGTGAGCCAGAATGTTTCCGTGAGGCTACACAGGGGAATGATACTATTGAGTGGGAGCTAGCGATGAAAGATGAGATGACATCCCTTCAGAAGAATAAGACGTGGTCTTTAACTAATTTGCCAGAAGGAAAGAAAGCGTTACAGAATAGGTGGGTCTATAGGCTAAAGGAAGAATCTGACGGTAGAAGAAGATACAAGGCGAGACTTATGGTGAAAGGGTTTCAGCAGAAACAAGGAATTGATTTCACAGAGACCTTCTCTCCAGTTGTAAAGATGACTACCATCAGAGTTATTCTGAGCATAGTAGCTGCAGAGAATCTTCACTTGGAGCAGTTAGATGTTAAAACTGCATTCTTACATGGGGATTTAGAGGAAGACATCTATATGACTGAACCAGAAGGTTTTGAAGTGCCAGGCAAGGATAATCTTGTATGCAAGCTTCACAAAAGTTTATATGGCTTGAAACAAGCACCGAGGCAGTGGTACAAGAAGTTTAATGAGTTTATGAGCAACTCAGGATTCAAAAGATGTGACATGGACCATTGCTGCTATGTTAAGAAATATACTAATAGTTATGTTATCCTTGTCGTGTATGTTGATGACATGTTGATTGCAGGATCTAGTATGGCAGAAATTAACAAGTTGAAGCAGCAGTTGGCAAAAAACTTTGAAATGAAGGATCTTGGTCCAGCTAAACAAATCCTTGGTATGAGAATTCTTAGAAACAGATCAGAAGGAATCTTGAAGCTGTCTCAAGAGAAATATATACACAAATTGCTTGACAGGTTTTACCTTGGAGATTCTAAGACCAGGAATACCCCTTTGGGATCTCATTTGAAGTTTTCAAAGAAGCAATCTTTTTAGACAGATGAAGAAAAATGTTACATGTCAAGAGTACCATATGCATCAGCAGTTGGGAGTTTGATGTATGCTATGGTGTGTACCAGACTTGACATAGCACATGCAGTGGGAGTTGTCAGTAGGTTCCTATCAAATCCAGTAAAGGAGCATTGAGAAGGCGTAAAGTGGATACTCAGATATCTGAAGGGTACTTTAGAGATGTGTTTGTGCTTCAGAAAAGGCAATCTCACTTTACAGGGATTTTCAGATGCTGACTTGGGAGGAGATTTTGATACCAAGAAAAGCACCACAGGCTACATTTTTACCTTGGGAGGTACTGTTGTGAGTTGGAAGTCTAAACTTCAAGATAGAGTTGCTTTCTCAACCACGGAAGCCGAATACATAGCTATCTCAGAAGCAGCTAAGGAGATGATTTGGCTAAAGAATTTTCTCAATGAATTAGGGAAAGAACAAGATGATGCTCCAATGTTTAGTGACAGTCAAAGTGCTATAAGTCTTGCTAAGAATCCAGTCTTCCATTCTAGATGCAAGCATATTCAATTAAGATACCATTTTATCAGGGAGTTGATAAATGATGGAGACTTATCTTTATTGAAGATCTTAGGATCAGAGAATCCAGCAGATACGTTGACTAAAGCTGTTACAACTGACAAACTGAGACTCTGCATTGCCTCAGTCGGCCTTCAAGGATAATTGAAGATGAAGGCGCTACACTAGGTAAAGAGTCGATGAACTCATTGCTTACAAGGAGCTGCTAGAGTTTGGAACTTAGACCCCAAGTGGGAGAATTGTTAGAGTTTGTGGTCTTAGTTCCTTTGTCCCACATCGCTTAGTCTGTAAAACTTGTGTGGTCATAGTCCCACATCGCTTGGTTTGTAAAAACTTGTGTCTCATTAGTGTTATATATAAAGACACCTTGTAAGCTTTTATGTGCAAGTAATAAAAGGTTCTCCTAGTGTAGCCGTGGACGTAGACACATACATTGTGTGCTGAACCACATTAAACTTTGTGTCTTTTTCTTTCTTCCCTTTATTTCTTTCTCTTCTTTTATTGCTCTATACTAACATCCTTGTGTGATACGGTCATCTTCTGAGCAATCTTCTTGATGTTTTTATTGGCAGCCTCAACTGCCCCATTCATCTTGGGTCGATAAGGCATGAAATAATGGTGTTGGATTTTGAAATCCTCACACATTTTCTTCATCATCTTGTTGTTTAAATTGGTGGAATTATCGGTGATGATCTTTCTGGGCAACCCATATCTGCAAATTATTTCATTCTTAATGAATCTAATCACCACATTCCTAGTCACGCTAGCATATGAGGCTACTTCCACCCATTTGGTGAAGTAATCAATGGTGACTAAGATGAAGCGATGCTCATTTGAAGCCTTGGGTTTGATGGCCTGGCCCTAATCGCGTCTATGCCTCACATTGAGAACAACCATGGTGCTGCCAACATGTTCAATGGTATGGTGAAGCATTAACATTACAAGCGAAGGTATAGCATTTATGGCATTTTCTTACATGAACACAACAATTGTTCTTGATAGCAAGTCAATAATATCCCGCCCTCAGTATCTTTTGTGCCATGGCGTATCCATTGGCATGGGTACCAAAGGATCCCTCATGCACCTCCACTAGTATCTGTTCAGCCTCTTTTGCATTCACACATCGAAGCAGCACCATGTCATGGTTTCTTTTATACAAGACATTCCACTCAAGAGGAAACTGGTTGCCAACCTTCGTAATGTCTTCTTGTCATTATCAGAGGCCCCAGGTGGGTATTCCTTTTCCTTAATGTATCGTTTGATATCGAAGTACCAAGGTTTATCATCCTCTTCTTCTTCTATCAAACGACAGTGTGCAGGCTCAACACGACATCTGATGTCGATGCACGAAAAATCTCCGTGAGAGCTTACTTTAAACATGGACGATAGAGTGGCAAGGGCGTCATCCATCTAGTTTTCCTGTCTAGGAATGTGATGAAATGATATGTCATCAAAGAGTTCCATCAATTCCCTAATGTAAGACTAGTAAGGCACCAACTTGTGGTCTTTGGTCTCCTATTCACCTGTCAATTGATGAAATACCAACGCTGAGTCCCCGTATACTTTGAGTAACTTGACCATAAAGTCGATTGCCACTCGGATCCCTAGGGTGCATGCCTCGTACTCCGCCATATTATTTGTACAGTCGAAATGCAACCTAGCCATGAAAGGCAAACATTGTTTGTCCGATGATACCAACACTGCCCCAATTCCATGACCTAATGCATTAGACGAACCATCAAACCACACAACCCACTTATCTCTGTCTTCATCTTCAACCTTCTCCTTAAACATGGCCATAATATCTTCGTCAGAGAATTCTGGATGCATAGGCTAATAATCATTCATGGGTTGTTGAGCTAGATAATCTGTCAAGGAGCTCTCTTTTATATCCTTCTGAGTGACGTAGACGATATCGAATTCCGACAACAGAATCTGCCATCGAGCTATTCTCCCAGTAAGAGCGGGCTTTTCGAAGATGTACTTGACGGGATCCATTTTGAACACCAACAAAGCAATGTAACTCAACATATACTGCCTCAAACGGTGAGCTGCCCATGCCAAGGCACAACATGTCCTTTCTAGCAATGATTAGTTCATCTCGCATGCTGTGAATTTCTTGCTCAGGTAATAGATGGCTCATTTCCTTTTTCTGGATTCATCGTGTTGTCCCAGTACACATCCCATCGACTCATCTAATACGGTCCTGTATAGAATAAGAGGTCTCCCAGGCACCGGTGGCACGAGCACATGAGGATTCATCAAACACCGTTTAGTTCTCTCAAATGCCACTTGATAATCATCGTCCCATTTGATAGACTGATTCTTATGCAATAATATGAAAAGGGGCTTGCAAGTGGCAATTAACTGTGATATGAATCTTGTGATGTAGTTCAACCTCCCCAAGAAACCCTAGACTTACTTCTCGGTATGTGGCTCGGGCATATCGAGGATCGCTTTTACCTTGTCCGGATCCACCATTATTCCTCTCTGGCTGACAACAAAGCCAAGCAACTTTCCGGACCTTACCCTGAATGTACACTTCGCGGGATTCAGTCTCAACCTGTATTTACGTAGTCGCCCGAACAACTTTCGCAAATTGACTAGGTGCTCCTCCTCCGTTTTTGATTTCACGATCATGTCATCCACAGAGACCCCGATTTTGTTGTGCATCATGTCGTGGAATAACGCCACCGTGGCCCGCTGGTATGTTGCCCCAACGTTCTTCAGCCCAAACGACATCACCTTATAGCAAAAGGTTCCCCATAGAGTTATGAAAGTTGTCTTTTCCATGTCCTCTAGTGTCATCTTTATCTAGTTATAACCTGAAAATCCATCCATGAAAGAGAATAGGGCAAAACTGGTCGTGTTATCCACGAGAACATCGATGTGCGGTAAAGGAAAGTTATCCTTTGGACTGGCTCAGTTTAGATCTCGATAGTCCACACACCTTCCCACCCTTTTTTGGGACTAGCACGATATTGGCGACCCATTCTAGGTATCGAACAGCGGCCAAAAAACACATATCGAATTGTTTCTTTACTTCCTCCTTTATCTTTATAGACATCTCATGTTTCATTCTTCTTAATTTTTGCTTCACCTGAGAGCACTCGAGATTCAAAGGTAGCTTGTGTTGCAAAATTTCTAAGCTCAAACCAGGCATATCCTAGTAAGACCAAGCAAAGATGTCTTGGTAGTCTCACAATAGAGCCACTAACTTATCTCGGACGTTCGCGGACACACAAGTGCCAATCTTGACCTCCTTTTTCTCTTCACCGGTGCCCAAATTCACAACCTCTGTCTCCTCTTGATGCGGCTTCATCTCCCTTTCTTCTTGTTCCACCATTCTCCTCAAATTCGGGGGATGTCCCCAATCCTCATTTTCTTCCTCCTCGGCTTGATTTACTAGCCACTCAAAGTCAACGTCCGGGTCCTCAGTATCACTACTTTCACAGGACTCATTGTTGGACGATCATAAGATCAAGAAGGTTGTATATTTATAGTCGCTAATCCTCCTTACTTCACCCTTTTGATTGTTTTGATTAGTTTGAAATGGAAGAAAGTGCGAGAGGGAACATAACAATAAAAAGGTTGTATATTTATAGTTGCTGAAACATTAAAGGAAAAGGTATGCCTAGCAAGAGAAGCAGACCCTAAAGCCTAGGGCCAACAATAGGGTTCAAACTACTTGATTACATTGGATTTGGCACAACAATCCCGAGTTGCTCCATGATCTGCCAATTCTTCAATTCAAAGCCCGGGGAACACGGTTGCACCCAATTTGGCTGATCTTGATTAGTTTCTTCGTCCAGCACAACAACTTAATCCTCATGCATCCACCACGTGCTAACAAAGCTCTCGCTGATGTGACTGATAGGGATCCTTTCCACTTGTGGTCCCTGATCGAGGCCGTACCCGAATCAAATAAACATTAAAAAGTAGTATCTAGGAAGTGATCCTAGGTCGTCTCCCAACGAGCAATGGTCAACCAAACGTTCAAAATAGATAGTAATAAAACAATAACGAATTGGGGGTGTTGTTTGTTTTTGTAATTTAAACAGCGAGCAAATTTTAATTAGAAAATATCATAATTAAAACATGTTTCCCCTTGATTCACAAGCAAGTCTCTTATCCTAGGTTACGAGAATTTATCCTTTATCAGTTCAATCACTTAATCCAACCCTAAATTAAATTACTAAGCGAAATTTAACATAAGGCTGTCATTATGTGATTAAGAACCACATACACCAATTAATCATGAATTAAACTGATCATTAAGCATGAACGTAAATTAAGCGCAGAGATAATTAATCAAGCACTAAGCATGCATGAATTAATAGCAACAAATACAGAGTAATTGGTGAAGAGGAAAAACTGATCAAAATTCAATAGTAATAATAAAACCTTAAAGAGAGTTGTGCTTGATCCTCAAGAGAAAACAACGTTGGAGACTTAGCCTTCCAATAATCAGTAGAAAAAGAAATTGCAGATTGAAGCAGAAAACGAATTTTATTGCTACGTGAATAGTAAAAACTGGAATTGCAAAACCTAAAATTATTCTTTCTTTCTAAAACGAAAAGGACCTTCAAACTAAAACCTTGGTGCTGTTATATAGGTTCTCAGCCTCCAAAGCTTACAAATCTGTTTTAAGTCCAAGCCCATTAATAAAATAAAATCTGGACAAGATAAGATAAGATTTGATAAAATAAAATCTAGATAAGATAAGATAAAATCTAGATGAAATAATATCTAGATTAGATAAAATCTGGATAAGATAAGATTCGGTAGAATAAAATTGTCTGCTCTCTTCAAGTCCAAGCCCAATTCCGGATTCAAGCCCAATTGCTTATAATTCTCCTGAAATTAAATTAAAAACACAAAATTAGTCCAGTAGGCCCAAATGATAAAACTGCATAATTAATTTGACAATTAAGGTTAATCAGTAATTAAAATGGTGACAAAAAGGGTTAAGAAATAGGAGAAAATGATGACACATCAAATCCCCTCACACATAGCCTTTTGCACTCCTGGGCAAAAAAAAAAAAAAACAAAGCAATGGACAAATCCAAAGACATTAAAGAGAAACAAATAGACACAAAAACAATTACATATTTGTCAATGAATCTCAAGGAATGAAAAGAATGGGTAACATCCAACACGTAAAGAGTTAAAGAATCAAGGCCATCATGAAAATCATCCAAGCATCTCAAACATGGCAAGATAGTCAATGAGCTCAAGAATGAAAAGTGATAAAGCCTCACAAGATATGCACTCTATCTCTCAAGTGTCTAGGCTACTGTTTACTCTCAGAGCATCCATGAAAACAAACACCACATAGACTTGGCAAGACTCTAAAATTGACAACCACATCACAAACACATGCACATGAGGATCAAAAGGTCTTTTAAGGTTGTAATGGGGCCAAGGACAAGGTAGATGAAAGTATGGGATAGTAGCTAAAACCCAAAGGAATAGAGGAGCAATGGGGAATAAGTGGGAAGTAAGAAAAAGTAGTAAACCCCAAAACCAAAATTACAAATTAAGCTTTAAAAAGTAAACCCAAAACAAAATCAACCAAGTCCTCAACAAATCCAAGTCTTCAAACCAAGACCTCATTTATTCAACTTCATTCTTTTTCTGTTTTTTTTTTTTTGTTTTTTTTTTTGAACGTGAACAGTAGCAATTGAAAGCATTTGAAAAATAAAGCAACAATAAGGCAATATATGTATACATCATCAAGCATGGCCAATAAAAACATATCATCCAATGAAACATACCCCCCCCCCCTCACACTTATTCCCAAAACAATTCCAAAGCTCCAAAATTCCTTAAGGGTAGGGTTAGATCATGGTTTTTCACTTAAGGCTTGTAATGAGCTTCAAAACAAAGAAAGGGGAACATAGGCTCAAAGGAATTAATTCAAGGTAGGCTCATTTGACTAGAGGCTTATAAGAACAAAATGCCTAAATCATCTCCCAACATGCATGTGAAGCAAGAAGTATCAACAAGAGTCAAGCCAAGGCTATTGTGCAAGCAATCAATGGGGCAAAACACACCGAATAAAATCAATGATGATGGCTCAAATTCTCACCAAGGGTAAATCTATCACTTCCAATTCGAACTTTCAAAACTAACTTGACATGCAGAGAAAAACAAGGATTTCAATTCACAAAATGCCAAGAAACTCCTTTTTCAAAAAAAATTACTCATTACCTGTACATAACCCAAAATTCAAAGAGGAACATGCAATGTTGTACACAAAACATAAAACCAAAATAACAAAATTAACCTAGAAAAAAAACCTAATAAAATTAAACTAGAATACCCAACAAAATTAAAGAACAATCTCGCCCCCCCCCCCCCCACACTTAAACAAGACGTTGTCCTCAATGTAGCACAATCATAAGATCAAGAACAATCAAAACAATCAATAAATTTGGACAAGTGCTATAAAAGTAAAGAAGGAGACAGAAAAAGAAAACTCCCTAAGTCATGGCAGAAGAGAAGTAGGGTGAAGTAAGGAGGTCTCCTCCGCCACTACATCTACTAAGCAGGGATTTGTGAGGAATGGTTTCAGCCGGTGTCCATTGACCTTGAAGCTCTTATCTGTGGATTCACTTTTGATCTCAACTGTACCATAAGGAAAAACATTAGTCACCACAAAAGGACCAATCCACTTTGACCTCAACTTACCACTCATGAGTTCGAGCCTAGAGTTATACAATAAAACTTTCTGTCCAACCACAAAGTCATTCTTAGCTATCAAGCTTTCATGGAACTTCTTGGTCTTCTCCTTGTAGAATTTGGAATTCTCATAGGCTTCTAACCGGATCTCTTCTAGCTCACTTAGTTGCAACTTCCTTTCCTCTCCAGCCTGATCAATAGAGAAGTTGTAGGTCTTTACAGCCCAGTATCTAGGAAGTGATCCTAGGTCGTCTCCCAACGAGCAATGGTCAACCAAACGTTCATAATAGATAGTAATAAAACAGTAACGAATTGGGGGGTGTTGTTTGTTTTTGTAATTTAAACAGCGAGCAAATTTTAATTAGAAAATATCATAATTAAAACACGTTATTTCCCTTTGATTCACAAGCAAGTCTCTTATTCTAGGTTACGAGAATTTATCCTTTATCAGTTGAACCACTTAATCCAACCCTAAATTAAATTACTAAGCGAAATTTAACATAAGGCTGTCATTATGTGATTAAGCAACACATACACCAATTAATCATGAATTAAACTGATCATTAAGCATGAACGTAAATTAAGCGCAGAGACAATTAATCAAGCAATAAGCATGCATGGATTAATAGCAACAAATACAGAGTAATTGGTGAAGAGGAAAAATTGATCAGAATTCAATAGTAATAATAAAACCTCAAAGAGAGTTGTGCTTGATCCTCAAGAGAAAACAACGTTGGAGACTTAGCCTTCCATTAATCAGTAGAAAATGAAATTGCAGATTGAAGCAGAAAACGAATTTTATTGCTACATGAATAGTAAAAACTGGAATTGCAAAACCTAAAATTATTCTTTCTCTCTAAAACGAAAAGGACCTTCAAACTAAAACCTTGGTGTTGTTATATAGGTTCTCAGCCCCCAAAGCTTACAAATCTGTTTTAAGTCCAAGCTCATTAATAAAATAAAATCTGGACAAGATAAGATAAGATTTGATAAAATAAAATCTAGATGAAATAAAATCTAGATAAGATAATATAAAATCTAGATGAAATAATATCTAGATTAGATAAAATCTGGATAAGATAAGATTTGGTAGAATAAAATTGTCTGCTCTCTTCAAGTCCAAGCCCAATTGCTTATAATTCTCCTGAAATAAAATTAAAAACACAAAATTAGTCCAGTAGGCCCAAATGATAAAACTGCATAACAATTAAGGCTAATCAGTAATTAAAATGGTGACAAAAAGGGTTAAGAAATAGGAGAAAATGATGACACATCATTCCCCACCCTTGTAAACTGGCTAAGCTTCTTTCTTTCCTCTTTAAAGAAATCCTCCTCTTGTCAGCATTCATAGGCTCGCAACCCAGACCAAACCTTTCATGGTTTTCAGCAAACTTCACCAAGCCTACCGTGCCATCACTGTTCCGGCCCAAACCCATTCCAGGCTCATAACCATCTCTTAACATAACTCGAGCTACCATCAAAGAAGCACCAGATAAACGTGGTTGTACCAGAGGAGACTCCACATAAGCATTGTTCACTATTTCCAGTGCTTGAAAAGATGTTTCTAGTGACTCTTCCGCAGCTTCCATATAAGGCGTAGAAGACAAACAACTCACTAGTATGTCTTCTTCACTCTACACTATAACCAGCTGACCCTCCACTACAAACTTCAATTTCTGGTGCAATGTTGATGGGACCACCCCAATAAAATGGATCCAAGGCCGACCTAACAAGCAACTATAGGCGGGGCTTATGTCCATCACTTGGAAAGTTATCTGACACGTGTGTGGCCCAATTTGAATCGAGAGATCAATCTCTCCTCTCACGTCATGACGACTACCATCAAAAGCCCTTACCACCATGGAGCTTGGCCTCATATATGACGCATCAAATGGCAGTTTATCCAATGTCGTTTTGGGCATGACTTTGAGAGAAGAGCCGTTGTCAATAAGTACTTTGGCCACTATGTGGTCCATGAACTTGACGAATACGTGCAAAGCCTTATTGTGCCTCCTGCCCTCAACTGGCATCTCCTCGTTAGCAAAAGTCAGGTAATTGTTTATGGTGATCTTGTTGACTATTCCCCCGAAACCCTCCACAGATATGTTTGGCGCCACATGGGCCTCGTTTAAGATTTTTACCAACAACGTCCGATGAGGTTTGAAATGCATGAGCAACCCTAGTAAAGAGATCTTGACTAGCATTTTGTTTAATTGCTCAATTACTTTGAATTCACTCTGGTGAATGATTCTCAGAAATTTAGTGGCCTCCTCAGCTGATACCTTTTTCTTACTAAGGTCATCCCCTTCGTCTGCAAACTTTCCGACAAGGGCCTCGTCATTCACGGTTAGGCTCGTCTTGTCTTTGCCATCCCCTTGTCTTTCAACCTTACCGGTAGTTCGAGAGGAGCAAAAATATGTCCACTACGAGTCATGCCACTCGTACCAAAAATATTCATGATCTTAGTAGCCGGCATGCAATTCCCAACACGCATGACGAATGCGTCTTGCCTTCCGCTAGGTCCCTACGCGTTATACTTCCACGGTACTGCCTTGTCACTCTTATAAGGGAAGGACGTTGGCATCTTTGCTACAAAGGGCTGGAAACCTCAAGGTATCTGAGTGGTAATATCTCTAGTGAAATGGATCACCAAAGGTTTAGGCTTTCTTGGGCTTCTGTCACTCGACTGCATGAATACCTCTCCTTCCTCTTCTTTTACACTGTGGATTTCAATTTGACCCCTACTTATCAGTCCCTATAGCAACTCCTCAGCTATTGGGCACCTTTCTACATTGTGCAACACCCCTAAATGAATCAAGCATAGATCTCCCTTATTACCATCACATTTAATCACACCCATCTCACGCAACGCCTCCAATATGAATCGTTTTGGAGTCGACGCATCCCCTATCTATTTCAACTCTTTAGACTTCCATTCTTCCACTGCGTTCATCGACGAACCTCCACGATTGGCAAATGGATTAGTCCTTACATTTGGACTATCCTCTTGAAATGTAAGCCACCCAACATTAATCAAACTTTGTACTTTGTGCTTAAAAGCTACACACTGCTTGACGGATTGCCCCAGGACGCCACCGTGATAGGCGCATATGGCGTTAGGATTGTACCATCGGGGAAATGGATGTTGATAGACCTTTCCCGAGCTCACTACAGCCATTTGGTTTCTGAGCAAGGATGGTAGCAGGTCGGCATACGACATTAGGATTAGGGTGAACTTCGCGGGTTTTCTTTCTGGGAAGTTCCTCCTCAGGTTGGTGTTTGTATTGGGGTTGGGATTTGCACTCGGTCTGGGCTGTGTAGGTAATGGATTTTGTGGGTGTTGTTGGGGAAGTCTTTGTGGTTGATTGGGCGTTCTTGGTCGGAAGGGCGTTGGGTAGGGGGGAGAGCTGATATTGGCCGAGTAATTATATTGGTGCAAAAGATACTGGTACATGGGGTTGTGAAGGGTTTGTTGGGAGCTTGGCCATGTGGGTGTTGTGGTCACGGTGTGGGTGTCTCCCTCCTTTTTCTTTGCTCCACCTGCCCCAGGCCTTCTATTGCCAGAACTCATCAAAGTAGCTTAATCAAATTTGCCCTTTCTTAGGACTACTTCTATACTTTCGCCCGTAAATACCAGATCTACAAAACTCGATGGCATGTATCCCACCATCTTCCCATAGTAGAACACAGGTAAAGTGTCTACTATCATTGTGATCATTTCCTTCTCCATCATTGGGGATGCTACTTGAGCCGCCAGATCCCTCCATCTCTAGGTATATTCTTTAACGGATTCCTGCTCCCTTTTGCACATGTTCTGCAACTGCATTCTATCTGGGGCCATATCGAAATTGTACTAGTATTGCCTGATGAAAGCAACCATTAGGTCTTTCTAGGAACGGACCCGGGAAGATTCTAGATTGGTGTACCAAGTGATAGCTGCCCCAGCCAAACTCTCTTGAAAAAAAATTCATCAAGAGTTTTTCATCCTTCGCGTATGCTCCCATCTTCCAGCAGTACATCTTCAGGTGATTCTTGGGGCAAGTAGTCCCCTTGTATTTGTCGAAATCTGGCACCTTAAACTTTAGAGGAATGATGACGTCGGGCACTAGGCACAGTTCTGTCATGCCGGCAAAAAGCTAGTCTCCGCCTCTTTCAATGGCCCTAAGCCTTTCTTCTATATGATCGAATTTTTCCCTTTCCACCGCAAAATGTAAGGGTTGTATTTGTGATTGAGGGCAATACTGAGGGCCCCACAAAGCATTTGACAGGGGTACGCCACCATATGTTTTCCCCTCAATGGCATATCCGAGGTGAGGCTCAAAATCGGCCAGAGTGTGGTCTCGGTGTACTTCATGTGTCTCCCCCATAGGTTGAAGGACATGTGCATGACCGGACTAGGGTTGTTGGCTCTCAATGGGTATGGGAGCGAAATTGTCGACATTCTCATCAGGCGCGTGTGCAACGTTGGGTGGTGCATAGTTGGGAGGCAAGCCATACGGTGGGAAGGGATGCTTGCTCTAGACATGCAAAAAATGGGGGCCGCCCATAGTTCCTAAAGCTTCGCCTCCCTGACCTACCATATCCAGGACTAGACGATTTACTTGATTGATACCAGATGGGTGAGTCGGGTCCACCTCAGTGGCGGCAATTGTGGCAGCGATTGCAACTGCGTTGACCTCTATCATTTTTCTCATACTCATCATGGCCTCCATCATGGTGGTCATTTGGTCTTTCATGGCCTCCATGTCGGTCTTCATTTGTTCCTAAAATTTTTCTATCTCACTCATGATTTTAGCCTTGGCAAGTGTTTGGTAAGGGTGTCGTAAAGCGTGTTCGTTCTTTTTTATTACTATGATTACATTTTGACGACAACGATGACTGTTAAGGAAGAATTGCAATGAGTAATGCAACAACTAAATAAACGTGAATGCATGATAATGATAAGTTTCTGAAGTATTGTGAATTTACATAGGACATTCAGTGGAACATAGGGTTGAATCAAATTCAATTTTCATTAAAAACAACATTGTTCATCTTGTCAAAGCCAAAGCATAACTAGAAATACAACATGGACACATCAACGATTTCTAATTATGTGGGTCATTAGTTCGACCATGTGTTGGCAGAAATTGAAAAGACTGTGAACTTCATTGGGAGCAGAGTATGTCTCAGCCATCGCCTTGGCTCTAGCTAGCAACCTTGGAAGCTCTTGACTCTCATTCAGAGTGAGAGCAAATTCGTCCATCCATTTCACAGCTTCTTTATGCAATAACTCTATCACCCCTTCTCTTGCTTCCCTTTCAACTTGCAAGGCCAACACTTTTTCCTATTCGTCTTCCAGCATCTGCTCGTGACTAGCAGCTAGATTCACCTTCTCTTTATATTGGTCAATGATTATCAACAAATTTTCTTCTGTTTTTCTCAACTGTTCTTTCAAACTTCTCTTCAAACTTTGACAACTCTTTAACTTATCCTCTAACATCAGGCTTTCCATCTTTGATTTGTCCCTCTTGGCCTTTCTAAGTTTGAGCTCATTACTACTGCCTAGCAAAGCCCCTCGAAACTTATTTTTGCTCCACTCTTCCTTTCTGGCCTTCTTTATGTCCCGCTCTAACGCTTCAGCCGCGGTCATGTTGATATCTTTTAGCTCATCACGTTCTTTCCTAACCCTAGTGACTGCCACCTTCAGCTTATCCTTCGCCACTCTTGTTTTTTCGAGCTCAGCTTTCAAAGCTTGCACCTCTTCACTCTCCTCAGGCATTTTAGCCTTTTCCCCACTCAGACTCTTCAGCTTTGGGAGCCAAGTTATCCCTTGCGTTCTAGACTTCAACCATTTGTCATAGCCGCCTATGACACCATTGCTACTTCCCTTAAGTTCTTTATCTTTTCTTTCCACTTTATTCCATGCTGTCATACCCTAATTTCGTCCGGGGACCTTTGCTTGATGACATGCGACTTTTGTTTGGTCCTTGTGAGGTGTTTGGCACCCATCATTAGGCAATTTGTGAAATTCCTGGACATGACGGAAAACAAAAGAAAATATTGATGCACAATCCGTAAGGTTCCGTGACACACCGGAAATCAAATGGAAGCATCGTTGCACAATTAGTGAGGTTCCGTAACATTCCGTAAGTCAAAAAGGGGATGATTATGTAATCAGCAAGGTTCTGTAACATTACGGAAAGAAAACAAGTATGGTTACGAAATTCGTAAGTTTCCGTAACTTTACGAAAAAAGAATCACCAAAAAAAAAGGCAGGGGGTGTACTTAGTAAAAATGGGGGTGCAAATAGCAACCAGGCCCACTTGGGCCCTCCAGAAGATTCCTCCAGAAGGCTGTTGCTTCTGGAGGAAGCAACCCTGCTCGCCTGGGCGAGTTGAGCTCGCCTGGGCGAGCTGGGTGGCAAGTTTCTCCCCCAATTTTCTATAAATAGGGGGAGAAGTGAAGTGAAAAAGGGTTCAGCCCCTTAGGCACTTCTCTCTCTTTCGAATTTGCTTGGAAAAATTGTTTCCGTGAAGAAAATCCAAGCCGAGGCGCTTTCGAAATGTTTCCGTAACGTTTCCGTGAGGAATTTCGCGAAGGTTTCGACCGTTCTTCGACGTTCTTCATTCGTTCTTCATCGTTCTTCGATCTTCAACGGGTAAGTACCTCGAACCAAGCTTTTCGATTCATTCTATGTACTCGTGGTGGTCCACATTGTGTTTCGTGTATTTTTATTCTCGTTTCATTTACTTTTTATACCCCCTTTTGACGTGCTTAAGCCATTTTATTTAAGTCATTTCTCGCTTAACCTAAAAATAAAATAAATTTCCACCGATCGTTTGAATTGTATTATCCGTTAACTTCGGTTAAAATGAATTCCGACCGTTCGGTCGTGCCGTAACCACGTTGGAAATCAAAAAAAGAAGTAAAATAATAATATAATAATAAAAAAAACGTCTTTTAGTAAAATAAAGCGGAAAATCAATCGGACGTTTACTCTTTGGGATTTCTCATTCTTAATTGAATTGACTAGTAACTAAAGTGAAACTAAGTCTAAAATCAACTCGCCTAGTCAAGCTCGTCCATAAAAATAGGTTTTTGGAGTTTATCATTTCAATTTCTTACTAAGTAAAATGGATCATTTTCAAGGTCCAACGCCTTAAAATGATCACCTTTCAAGTAAAAAAGAATCACTTGATAAAAAAGAACTACGTAGGTCTGATTTCCTCATCGCAATTGAGGAATACGTAGGAGCAAAGGGAAACACCCTTGTCGACCACAAAAATAGAAAAAATATAAAAAGGGTATAAGGACATAAAAGGGAACGTAAAAAATCAAAGTCATGTTTGCACATTCGATTAAAGGCTGCCGTCCCTTGGGACGGACATGTGGGGTGCTAATACCTTCCCCGTGCGTAAATACAACTCCCGAACCTTTCACTTAAAAGTTCGTAGATCACGTCTTTTCCGGTTTTTCCGATGTTTTCCTCAAATAAACGTTGGTGGCGACTCCGCGCGTATTCCTTTCGTGGAACACGCATCCCGCGAGTCACGCGTCGCCCTCCCGCCGAAAGGTAGGTTGCGACAGTTGGCGACTCCACTGGGGATTCCTTTCGTGGAACACGCATCCCGCGAGTCACGCGTCGCCCTCCCGCCGAAGGGTAGGTTGCGACAGTTGGCGACTCCACTGGGGACTTTTTTTAGAGAGTTAGGCCATTTAATCTTGTGCAATGTTTTATCACGACTTTCTCCTTTGTTGGTTTCCCTTTATTTGTCTTATGTTCTTGTGTATATAAACTATTTGTTGCTTTTAGTGTGTTTTAGAATGTATGCATGAGGTAAATATTTATTCATTTGATGCACACAAACACTAACACTCTTTGCACACACTGTGAGTTGAAAAAGGGCCCTATACCCGGGTTCATGGGAACATAAGGAGTGGAGGTGAATCTGTGATCATGCTAGGTCTCCGACTTGCTTGATTACAGTGAACCCTCATCTAGAGCTTTTCTCTTTGAAAACTTATTGTTGCTAGTAGTCCCTACTGCTGCAATATGTTCTTCAAAGGGGATGATACCTCTAGAGACCATCAAGAGAGATATGACCACCTTAGGGGTTATCACTAAAAGCCTAGTTAGCTCTCTCCCTTATAGGTCCCTTAAATAGGGGCACGGAGCAAACACGCTGCGTGCCATCTATCACACTGCCATGCATAAGTATCATATGCCCTTTTGCTTATATTTTGTGAATATTGTCATACTATGTTGCGCCTTTCGCATATGCATCACACGCGGGTTCCGTCTTGATCCCCTCTGTAAACAAACCAACGGAGGGTCCGTGTCACCTTCTTAAATACATACGTTGGGGCACTTTGCTACCCCTAGACGTTGTATCTAAGAAGGAGGCAATTCCTCGGGCCCCCGCATTCCTAAATTGCATCTGTGTCATATGCATTCCTTCATGCATTCATCCATTCCACTCATGAGATATCGGAGTTTTGATTTGCACCAGCTTTTTGTTTCACTTTAGTAAGCATGGGAACAAATCAAACCGGCAAGAGGTTTTACCAAGTCAAGGTTAAAGGCCTAGATACCACCAGCATCAAGGAATTAGGACGGTTGATGGAACCTCTCCGAATGCAAGCCTTCCGCAAGACTTACGGAAAGATCTTAGATTTGACCATAGCAGAGATATCCATAGAGGCCATTACGTCACTCACCCAATACTACGACCAGCCTTTGAGATGCTTCACGTTCGGAGACTTCCAATTGGTACCGACCATTGAAGAATTTGAAGAGATTCTAGGATGTCCTCTCGGGGGAAGAAAACCATATCTTTTCTCCGAGTGTCTCCCCTCTTTGAGCAGGATTGCAACTGTGGTCAAGGATTCAGCAAGGGGTTTGGACCGCATAAAACAAACTCGAAACGGCATAGCGGGCCTACCACGGAAGTACCTAGAAGACAAGGCGAGGGATATGGCAAATCAAGAAGATTGGATCTCGTTTATGAATGTGTTAGCATTGCTAATCTTTGGGGTCGTCCTTTTTCCTAACGTAGATGGTTTGGTGGACCTAGCCGCCATCGACGCTTTCCTCGCATACCACCATAGCAAGGAAAGCCCGGTGGTAGCTGTCTTGGCAGATTTATTTGACACATTTGGCCGAAGGTGCGAGAAGAGTAGCGCACGGATTGTCTGTTGCTTGCCCGCTCTCTGTGTTTGGTTGGTTTCACACCTGTTCCAGCAAGACACGAGACACCCGTGTTCGCTTCAGAGCCATCGCTCGTGTACTGAAAAGAGGAGAATAGATTGGGACCAGCTTTTGACTGGGATAGGAGGTAGAACAATCAATTGGTTCCCCCGATGGAAGGAAGGAAAGGAGGGAGTCCTTTTCTCATGTGGAGGGTACCCAAACATTCCGCTGATAGGAACGAGGGGTTGTATTAACTACAATCCCGCGCTCGCTATAAGACAACTAGGGTACCCCATGAGGGGAGCACCGATGGAAGAAAGCATGTCTCCTTTCCTTGTGAGGGATTTCGGCGCACAAAATTTCAAGGCTATACAAAGAATCCATAAGGCATGGGAAACCCCGTTAAGGAAAGATCAAGAACTTAGGGGCATTCGTAATGGCATCATTGGTGGTTACCATGAATGGCTGAAAGTTCATATACGAGGTTTAGATTGGCTCGCCAAGTTAAAAGTCGTCAGCGAAGAGAGTTTTGAAGCACCGGAAGAGGACGAAGAAGTCCAAGCTCTCAAAAGCGAGTTAGGAAAGGCGAAACTTGCCAAGGAGAAGTTCAAGTTGGCTGCTACACACATCCGGAAGGAGTGTGCCGGATTACGGGAAGAGAATGCAACTACCGCAAGAGCCCTTGAACAAGAGGCCAAGAGGGCTTACAAGGAAGAGTATGGCCGTAACAAATTTTGCGGAGCTCTGTGGGGTAGCAACAATGAACTCAAGCTGCGAAGGGAAGAGAAGGACCAGTCGCGAGCACATAGCATGGTCTTGAAAGAGGAGTTAGTCGCCTGTTCAAGGTCCAAAAGGAGCTTGTCTCAGCGTTTATGCGAGACGGAGACCAACATGCTAGCTATCATCGCCAAGTACCAAGAAGAGTTAGGTCTAGCCACGGCCCACGAGCATAGGGTTGCGGAAGAGTATGCCCAAGTATACGCGGAAAAAGAGGCTAGAGGAAGGGTGATCGACTCTTTACACCAAGAGGCAACCATGTGGATGGATCGGTTTGCTCTTACCTTGAACGGGAGTCAAGAACTTCCCCGATTGTTAGCCAAGGCCAAGGCAATGGCGGACACCTACTCCGCCCCCGAAGAAATTCATGGGCTTCTCGGCTATTGTCAGCATATGATAGACTTAATGGCCCACATAATTAGAAATCGCTAGGAAACTTGTATGGTCTCTCAGACTTTGACTAGATACGACTTTCTGAAATAAAATGAGTTGGTCCCATGTTTCTACTCCAAAAAGCTTGTGCGAATCAAATCACTCCTGCATTTTATCTCTAGCATGCATTCTTTCTTTACCCACTCCTCACGTTTGGTTTTTTAGGGAAAAACACCATAACTAAACGCGCCACAAGGCATCCCTATCGCACCAGATCCAAATCTAGAACGATGGGTGATCAAGAGGAGACACAGGAACAGATGAAAGCCGACATGTCGGCTCTGAAAGAACAGATGGCTTCCATGATGGAGGCCATGTTAGGAATGAGGCAGCTCATGGAGAAAAACATGGCCACCGCTGCCGCTGTCAGTTCGGCTGCCGAAGCAGACCCAACTCTCTTGGCAACTGCGCACCATCCTCCCTCAAACATAGTAGGACGGGGAAGGGACACACTGGGGCATGATGGCAACCCTCACCTGGGATACAACCGAGTGGCTTACCCTTATGGATTGCCGCCCAACTACTCACCACCCATCTTGCAAGACGATGCGGGCCATATTGCTTCTCCCGTCCTTGAAAGAGAGCCTCCTCAACAGCCCGACGAGGTCCACAAAGACCCTCAAGACTATGCTCAAAGGGATGTCGAGTTCTATCCCCCGATCCCCGAAGGGCCGGCACCCAGCACGTTGCCTCAGCCCAACATCGCGACACAACCAATAGTTTTGTCCACGGAAGGACCGCCCCCGACATCTGAAGAAAGGAGGAAGCTCGATCTCCTCGAGGAAAGATTGAGAGCCGTGGAAGGATTTGGGGACTATCCGTTCGCAGACATGACGGATCTTTGCTTAGTACCCGATGTTGTTATCCCCCCGAAGTTCAAAGTGCCGGACTTCGACAAATATAAAGGGACGACTTGTCCCAAAAACCATCTCAAGATGTACTGTCGCAAGATGGGCGCACACTCTAAGGATGAGAAGCTATTAATACACTTTTTTCAAGATAGCTTGGCCGGAGCCGCGGTAGTTTGGTACACTAATTTGGAAGCTTCCCGTATCCGTACTTGGAAGGATCTGATTACTGCCTTCCTAAGGCAATACCAGTATAATTCCGATATGGCTCCCGATCGCACTCAGCTGCAGAATATGTTCAAAAAAGAGGGCGAAACCTTTAAAGAATACGCACAGCGGTGGAGAGACCTGGCAGCACAAGTGGCTCCTCCCATGGTTGAGAGAGAGATGATCAACATGATGGTAGACACTCTGCCAGTGTTCTACTATGAGAAGCTAGTAGGTTACATGCCGTCCAGCTTCGCGGACCTAGTGTTCGTCGGGGAAAGAATTGAGGTAGGGTTGAAAAGGGGAAAGTTCGATTACGTTTCCTCCACGAGTGCGAATGCCAAAAGAATCGGGACAACGGGGGCAAAAAGGAAGGAAGGAGATGCCCATGCCGTCTCTTCAACACCCGCGTGGGTCAAACCCCCGCAGACACCTCATGGTACCCATCAGTACGCGCAACATCAACCGAGCTTCTCAGCTCATACCGGGAACGCCTCTAGTTCGGCACCTGTGCAGCCTAAGGCACCCACCCAGAGGGAAGCTCCCCAAGTTCCAACTCCGAACACAACTCGCCCAGCCGATAATTCCAACGCAACAAGGAACTTCCCTCCGAGGCCATTTCAAGAATTCACCCCGCTCCCAATGACGTACGAAGACCTCTTGCCGTCCCTCATCGCCAACACTTTTGGCCGTGGTAACTCCCGGAAAGGTCCTCCAACCCCCTTTCCCAAAGTGGTATGACCCTAACGCAACTTGCAAGTACCATGGGGGTGTCTAGGGGCATTCCATTGAAAAATGCTTGGCCCTTAAATACAAGGTCCAACATTTGATAGATGCTGGATGGCTGACTTTCCAAGAGGATCGGCCCAATGTGAGAACCAACCCGCTCGCCAATCATGGAGGGGGAGTGGTTAACGCCGTTGAGTCCGATAGGCCGCGCAGGTCTAAACCTTTAAAGGATGTGGCAACCCCTAGGAGGTTTATCTTTGAGGCCCTACAAAAGGGAGGTGTGATTCCCCATAGTGGGCGTAAGGAGGATTCCTGTTTGCTGCATTCCGGCGAGCTGCATGACATGGAAACGTGTTTGGGAGTAGAGGAATTGTTACAACGGATGATAGATCAAGGTCGACTGGAAGTTGGCAGTGAAGGAAGAGAAGAGCAGCATATATGCATGCAGTCCACGGATGGGAGCAGTGTTGCGAAGCCCAAACCCTTGGTGATATACTTCACCAAGGGCACAGCTTCGCAAAAACCCAGACACCCCTTAGCAGCTAAACCTGTTCCTTTCCCATACCAAAATAGCCACGCAGTCCCATGGAGATATACACCTCCGAGGGAGAAGGAAGAAGAAGCCACCGATGTCAGCTCGTTGTCGGCTAAGGTAACAAATATCACGGGACTGAGTGGTGTGACCCGTAGCGGTCGTGTGTTTGCGCCTCCAGACCTACCAGTCCAACCCGCGAACGTCAAGGGGAAAGGAAAAGTGGTAGAGGAACAAGATGGTGAAGCACCCCACGCTTCGAATAAAGATATTCCGGTGAAAGGTCTTCCGGAGAAAAAGGATGGTAAAAAGGAGGTGTCGCTAGAGGAAGCCAGTGAGTTCCTCCGTATAATTCAGCAGAGCAAATTCAAGGTTATCGAATAGCTCAACAAAACTCCAGCCAGGGTCTCGCTGTTGGAGTTACTCATGAGCTCCGAGCCTCATCGGGCTCTGCTAATAAAAGTTCTGAACGAGGCCCATGTGGCCCAAGACACTTCGGTAGAAGGTTTCGGAGGGCTGGTCAATAATATCACTGCCAACAACTATCTCGCCTTCGCCGAAGAAGAAATCCCCGCCGAGGGGAGAGGGCATAATAAAGCTTTGCACGTATCAGTCAAGTGTATGGACCATATCGTAGCCAAAGTGCTCATCAATAATGGTTCCAGTTTAAACGTGATGCCTAAGAGCACTTTGGAGAAATTACCATTCAATGCCTCCCACTTAAAGCCGAGTTCAATGGTGGTTTGTGCCTTCGACGGCACCCGCCGAGAGGTTAGGGGAGAGATCGATCTCCCAGTATAGATAGGCCCTCACACCTGTCAAGTTACTTTCCAAATAATGGATATTAACCCCCCCTACAGCTGTCTGTTGGGGCGCCCGTGGATCCACTCAATGGGAGTTGTTCCCTCTACACTCCACCAAAAGTTGAAATTCGTAGTGGAAGGGCATCTGGTCATCGTATCAGGCGAGGAAGACATCTTGGTGAGCTGCCCATCCGCTATGCCTTATGTGGAAGCCGCAGAGGAGTCATTAGAAACCACTTTCCAGTCTTTTGAGGTGGTAAGCATTTCCTCCGTGGACTCCTTCTCTGGGCAAGCTTGCCTGTCCGATGCAGCAGTAATGATGGCCCGAGTTATGTTGGGGAACGGTTACGAACCCGGAATGGGTTTAGGCAAAGACAACGGCGGCATAACTAGCCTGATAAATGCCAAAGGAAATCCTGGGAAGTATGGTTTAGGCTATAAGCCCACTCATGAAGATGTAAAGAGAAGCATCGCGGGAAGGAAGGGCGGAGGTCAAAGCTCGTGGTTGAGACAAGAAAGTGAAGGAAGCCCGCCATGCCACATAAGTAGAAGCTTTATAAGCGCGGGTCTGGGAGACGAAGGTCAAGTGGTCGCAATATACGAAGATGATGTTCCAAGTACATTGGATTTGGTACGACCTTGCCCTCCTGATTTCCAGCTGGGGAATTGGCGAGTGGAGGAACGCCCCGACATTTATGCAGCGAGCATAATGTAAACCTTTACGGTTTTAAAAGCTCTATAGTTGGGCCTAGGCTTTAGAGTTTTTCTTTTGGTTAAGGCTTTGTGTATTTTGTTTTTTAAATTTATAATACAAGGATCTTTCTTCATCTGTTCCTACGTCTCTACCCATTCTCATCCATTTGCATGTTTACTTCTTTTCTGAAAACGGCAGATCCGATGATGAGTCCCCCGAAGGTACTAATACCTGGGACCCGCCTATCAACTTCGAGCAAGAAACGAATCAAACACAAGATGAAGGGAACGAGGATGTGGGACTTCCTCCAGAATTAGAAAGGATGGTCGCCCATGAGGACCAAGAAATGGGGCCTCATCAAGAAGAAACAGAACTAGTAGACTTGGGAATTGGCAGTGGAAAAAGGGAAGTAAAGATAGGCACAGGTATTACCGCACCTATCCGTGAAGAATTAATAATCCTGCTAAAAGACTACCAAGACATCTTTGCTTGGTCATACCAAGATATGCCCGGTTTGAGTTCTGACATTGTACAGCATCGATTACCTCTAAATCCCGAGTGTTCCCCGGTAAAGCAGAAACTGAGAAGGATGAAGCCCGAAACATCCTTGAAGATAAAAGAAGAAGTGAAGAAGCAATTTGACGCTGGTTTTCTGGCCGTCGCTCGGTATCCAGAATGGGTTGCCAACATTGTACCGGTCCCTAAGAAGGATGGGAAAGTACGAATGTGTGTGGATTATCGGGACCTGAATCGGGCCAGTCCCAAGGACAATTTTCCTTTGCCACACATCGATATCCTCGTGAATAACACGGCCAATTTTGCTTTATTTTCCTTCATGGACGGTTTCTCCGGTTACAATCAGATAAAGATGGCGCCAGAGGATATGGAAAAGACTACCTTCGTCACCCTGTGGGGGACATTCTGTTACAAGGTGATGTCCTTTGGACTCAAGAATGCCGGGGCAACTTATCAACGGGCCATGGTAGCTTTGTTCCATGATATGATGCATCAAGAGATCGAGGTCTACGTGGACGACATAATTGCTAAATCTAAATCCGAGGAAGAACACCTTGTCAACCTGCAGAAGTTGTTCGAAAGGCTTAAGAAATATCAATTAAGGTTGAACCCCGCCAAGTGTACATTTGGGGTCAAATCAGGGAAATTGCTTGGTTTCATCGTAAGCCAGAAAGGGATAGAGGTAGACCCCGAAAAGGTGAAGGCCATCCTTGAGATGCCGGAACCCCGTACCGAGAGTCAAGTCAAGTCCGAGGCTTCCTGGGACGCTTGAATTATATTGCCAGATTCATATCGCAGCTCACCGCCATTTGTGAGCCGTTGTTCAAACTCTTACGCAAAAACCAAACTGATCGCTGGAATGAGGGTTGCCAAGAGGCTTTTGGAAGGATCAAGAAGTGTCTTATGAATCCCCCTGTGCTTATGCCACCAGTACCTGGAAGGCCTCTCATCTTGTACATGACAATCTTGGACGAGTCAATGGGGTGTATGCTGGGGCAACATGACGAATCCGGAAAGAAAGAGCGCGTTGTTTACTACCTAAGTAAGAAGTTTACGACTTGTGAAATGAATTACTCCTTGCTCGAAAGAACGTGTTGTGCTTTAGTATGGGCATCCCATCGCCTAAGGCAGTACATGCTGAGCCATACTACCTGGTTGATATCCAAGATGGACCCGGTTAAGTACATCTTTGAAAAGCCAGCTCTCACGGGACGAATCGCCCGGTGGCAAGTCCTGCTATCCGAGTTTGATATAGTTTACGTCACCCAAAAGGCGATAAAAGGAAGCGCCTTAGCAGATTATTTGGCTCAACAGCCTCTTAACGACTATCAGCCCATGCATCCTGAATTCCCGAATGAGGACATCATGGCCTTGTTTGAGGAAAAATTGGACGAAGATCGGGACAAATGGACCGTATGGTTTGACGGAGCGTCAAACATTCTAGGCCATGGCGTTGGGGCAGTATTGGTCTCTCCAGACAATCAATGTGTACCTTTCACAGCCAGGCTAGGATTCGACTGCACCAACAACATGGCCGAATATGAAGCATGTGCCCTGGCCGTCCAGGCAGCGATTGACTCCAAGGTCAAACTACTCAAGGTGTACGGCGACTCAGCGTTGGTAATCCATCAGCTGAGAGGGGAATAGGAAACTAGAGATCCCAAGCTTATACCATACAAAGCCTATATCAAGGAATTGGCTAAGACCTTTGATGAGATCTCTTTCCATCATGTTCCCCGCGAGGAAAATCAAATGGCGGATGCGCTTGCTACTTTGGCGTCTATGTTCCAGCTAACGCCGCATGGGGATCTACCATACATTGAATTTTGGTGTCGTGGCAAACCCGCGCATTGTTGCCAAGTAGAAGAGGAACGGGACGGTAAGCCTTGGTATTTCGACATCAAGCGATATGTCGTAAGCAAAGAATACCCTCCAGAGATTGCCGACAATGATAAAAGGACATTGAGAAGGTTGGCGGCCGGCTTCTTCATGAGCGGAAGCATACTGTATAAGAGAAACCACGACATGACACTCCTGCGGTGCGTGGATGCCAAGGAGGCGAATCACATGATCGAGGAAGTCCATGAGGGCTCGTTTGGAACGCACGCCAACGGGCATGCTATGGCCAGGAAGATCCTAAGAGCAGGTTATTACTGGCTTACCATGGAAAGTGATTGTTGTGTCCATGTAAGGAAATGCCACAAATGTCAAGCGTTCGCAGATAATGTCAATGCTCCACCACATCCTCTGAATGTCATGTCCGCCCCTTGGCCTTTCTCCATGTGGGGAATAGATGTCATCGGGGCCATTGAGCCCAAGGCCTCAAATGGTCATCGCTTCATCCTCGTAGCGATAGATTATTTGACCAAGTGGGTCGAGGCGGCCTCCTACACCAATGTCACGAGGGGTGTGGTAGTCAGGTTCATTAAGAAAGAGATCATCTGCCGATATGGTTTGCCAAGGAAGATTATCACGGACAACGGCACCAACCTGAATAACAAGATGATGGGGGAAATGTGCGAGGAGTTTAAAATCCAGCATCACAATTCCACACCCTACCGGCCAAAGATGAATGGAGCCGTGGAAGCGGCCAATAAAAATATCAAAAAGATTATCCAAAAGATGACCGTGTCGTACAGAGATTGGCACGAAATGCTCCCATTCGCGTTACACGGTTACCGAACTTTAGTGCGAACGTCAACTGGGGCAACGCCGTTCTCATTGGTATATGGGATGGAGGCTGTGTTACCATTTGAGGTAGAAGTCCCGTCATTAAGGATCTTGGCAGAATCCGGATTAAAGGAATCAGAGTGGGCTCAAACGTGCTATGACCAGCTCAACCTCATTGAGGGTAAGCGCTTAACGGCCATGAGTCATGGGCGCTTGTACCAGCAAAGAATGAAGAGTGCATTCGACAAGAAGGTACGCTTGCGCAAGTTCCATGAGGGAGACCTTGTGCTAAAGAAAATGTCCCATGCTATCAAGGACAATCGAGGAAAATGGGCCCCAAACTACGAAGGGCCTTTTGTTGTGAAGAGGGCTTTTTCCGGAGGAGACCTGGTGCTTACCAACATGGATGGCGAAGAGCTACCTTCACCCGTGAATTCTGATGTCGTCAAGCGATATTATGCTTAGAATCTGGGGCAATTAAGGATGTCGCTGCATGTTCTTTATCTTTATGTATTTTATGGATTTCCCCCAGGGATTCCCCGTTTACTGTATCTCTCGTTACAATCTTTCAAAGAAATGAACGTGGATTCGAGGCTTTAGTCCTCACGTTGGTTTCAAACCTTGCGTTAATTTGTGATCGCCTGAGCCCTTCTGCTCAGTTCATGGGATGCCCCAAGCGCTTAATTAAAATTGAACCTAAACCAACTTTCACTAAAATTTGCTGCGTTTGAAAACATTCATGCATACGCATACGCATGCATATTGTTGTGGTAAAACAGGGGCAGGATCATCTTGGGCTACCTTCTAGGGTAGAGACAAAACATGAACAGCAGAAACCAATCAAGGTAAGACAACGACACGGTCAAGATTGGCCACACCTGGTTGTTTCTTACTTGCAGGTACATAGGGACGGATGCGAGTGGGGGTGGGGTCACGACCGACCGATCGTTGCCCCTTCTCTGTGCTAAACAAGCAGAGAATGTCGCTGCAAGGCAGCCCCGTATCCTTTATATTCGCAGTTTTCTTTTACTATTTGTTTGTTTTAAAAATAAGTAATCAACGCCTAATTCTAACTTAAGTAAGTTCAGGTTAGGCAAAACGCTAACCCATAAGGAAGGAGGGGACATGGTTAATGTTTCTCTCCAAAAAAAAAAAGTGCAGGTTAGCTCGCCTGGGCGAGCAACCCCTGCACCAAAATATAAAAGTGATGAAAAGGAGGACGTTTTTACATTCAAAAACTTCTTTCCCCCCCCCCCTTTCAAAAGCCATACCCACGGAATTTACGAGTTTGCAGCCTTAGGATCTCTACTTTCCGCATTCTTCGATTCCGTTTTGCGCTTTTATTCATCACCAACAAGTAAGTATTCCATCCTTAAGCTTTCTAGCTTTTCATTGGTGTATTTTGATCTCCTTTTGGTGCTCTAAATTGTGGGAATGTGCTCAAGTATGTGGGGCAATTTTGGTTTGTTTTCTTGCTTGATTGGGTTGAATTGGGGGTTTGTATGAGACGGCCCTAGGCCTATAATGCATTTTGAAGCAATGGGACATGCCACATTGTCCCCGTTCTCTTGCTATTGATGCCTAAACGCGCGCCCACCAAGTGTTCGGTGAAATGCCTCAATGGCATTAGCGCGTGATTTTCGTAGGGAAACAACCCATGGGGCATTTTGGTTTGCACATATTTTCTATTTTTTTGGGACATGCATTCAGTTCTGAAAGGGCTAGAGTAATTGCCCCACATATATCCTAGGCCTAGGAACCAAAGTTTTTATGCAAAAGAACACAAGAGGGGTGCATAGTGGGTAAAGTTACTTTTTTTGGCCAGCAATCAGCTATGAGCCATGCTACAATAATTTCCCTACGCCTAGATGTTTAGGAATTTTGCTCATCATAAATGTGTAGGTTTAGAATAGGTAGCAAAATACCTTTGGCAATTTACACTTTGGGTGTGGTAGCAAAATACTTGGATGTATGTACATGTAATTTTTGGTAGTCAAAATGTCTCACACAAAATATATATATGTTGCATGTTATGTAAAGAAAATACCTTTTAATTTGAATACAATTTTAGTCAGCAAAAGAAAATATACTTGAATTTGCATGCGGCTTTAGGTAGCAAAAACACTTGAATAAAGCATGAAATGTAGCACCTTATTGTGTAGATAGCCAAGATTCATCACAAAGTTTGTATATGCATAGGTATTAGAAATACCAGAATGTGCACGTGTGCAATTTTTGGTAGCCAAAATGCTTTGAGTATGCATGTATGTAAATTTAGCCAAGGGAGTGCATGTGATGTAGGTAGCAAATACACCTAGGAAGTACATATAAATAATCTAGGTAACGAAGGTGCCTTGATTGTGCATGGGTGCATTTTTCTTAGGTAGAAGAATATCTTGTGCGAGTGAATGTTCATAAGGAAGTATGTGCATGAGTTTGCTCTAAATTTACATTGATGTTTGTGTTTATTGGAGAAGGTTGTATGCCATTTTTGTTTTAAGAGTAGCATTTCTTGGTAAAACTAACTTTCCAAATGTTTGCCTTCGCAGGAAATGGCCCCGAGGAAGCTTGCCTCAAAGAGGTCCAGGAAGGATAAGGCGGCCGAAGGAACTAGTTCCGCTCCCGAGTACGACAGTCACCGCTTTAGGAGCGCTGTACATCAGCAGCGCTTCGAAGCCATCAAGGGATGGTCATTTCTCCGGGAGCGACGCGTCCAGCTCAGGGATGACGAGTATACTGATTTCCAGGAGGAGATAGGTCGCCGGCGGTGGGCATCACTGGTTACCCCCATGGCCAAGTTCGATCCAGAAGTAGTCCTTGAGTTTTATGCCAATGCTTGGCCAACAGAGGAGGGCGTGCGTGACATGAGGTCCTGGGTGAGGGGTCAGTGGATCCCGTTTGATGCAGATGCTATCGGCCAGCTCCTGGGATATCCGTTGGTGCTGGAAGAGGGCCAGGAGTGCGAGTATGGCCAGAGGAGGAACCGGTCTGATGGGTTCGATGAGGAGGCCATCGCCCAGTTGCTATGCATACCGGGGCAGGATTTTGCCCGGACTGCTGTAGGGAGGCGAGTGCGAATTATGCGCACCAACATGACCACCCTGACTCAGATATGGATGACTTTGTTGCTCAGCAACATCCTGCCCACCGATCATAATTCCGACCTCCCCCTGCCGAAATGTCAGCTGGTGTACGCCATCCTGACGCGGATGAGCATCCATGTGGCTCAGTTAATCGCTGATGCCATCTATATTTTTGCAGGTATGGCGCCTACCAGGCACCCTTTGGATCCAGATAAGTCCAACAGGGCCCTGGGATTTCCCGCACTGATCACAAGACTCTGCCAGTCGTTCGGAGTCCCCGTGGCACCTACCAAGGTGATTCGGCCGCCCATCACCCGGGCTTTTATTGAGAAGTACTGCACCCAGAGACAGGCTCAGGGGGATGCTCCACAGGCTGCGGGCGCGCCACCACCACCTCATCAGGCTGGCCCGGCTGGGTCATTTGACATGGAGCAGTATTTACGGCATTTGGTTCGCCAGCAGGCAGCCAACCACCGGGCACATGTGCAGACCCATGATTATCTGTACCAGATGAGCCTCAGCATGCAGAGCCAGGGCTTCGCTTCTTTTTCATGCCCTACTCCAGACCAGTTCAGGGCAGAGGTCGCATGACCCAGGGATTGGCCCGAGGCCCAGGCAGGAGATGCGCCCCCAGAAGCTCCCGGCGATGGAGAGGAGACCCACGAGGACGAGGAGATGGCCGATTTGCTTGACTTCTTGGGAGGGAGTGGAGCTACATGACTGGGAGATCCTCAGATTCATGTTTTCTTTCATATTTCTTTTATCATTTTTATGTTATGTTTTGACTTGAGAGACTTATGTTTGTTTTTGTTGTTTCGATTGTCATTTGTACAGCGCATACATTTTTGTTTGGATTGTTGCGTTAGTGTTTATATCATTACTATCAATGGTTTGAAATTCTGGAACCGTGTAGAGTTCTTCGTTTAGGAACATCGTCCAAAAATAATAATAAAACAAACAAAAAAAAACAAACAAAAAAAACAAAAAAAAAACAAAAAAACAAAAAAATAAAAAATAAAAAATAAAAAAAAATAAGAAAAGAAGAGAGCAAGTAAGGGAAAAAGAGAGCAAGTAAGAAAAAAGAGAGGAAAAAGGAAAAGAAAAATAAGTTGTTTAGCTGAAAAACCGACATGCTTTTGAAAAGAGATGACTTCCAACTTTTCTTTGAAAGAATCACTGATCATAACTAGTTTTTGAAAAAAAATGTGTATACACCTGAAGGGTGAATGCTGTGAAAATTTTCTCGGACGCCCGAAATGGACTCGAATGAATGCACAAATTGATAAAAGAACATATTTTGGAAACATTGGGTTGACTAAAATAGAGGAAATGAATCCTGAGCCCTAGCATCACATGACCATAAAAATTTGACACTTGAGAGTGTCCACATAGGTGCATGCATGACCAGTTTTGCATAAAGTTTCCAAATCATCATTTTTGCATTTGTGTCATGGAAACAATGTGGGGCATCCCTTTTATCCTTGAGCCAAACCAAACCCTGACATGTATCATGTCTAGCCATTCTACAAGTCTTGAGCCAAAATCCTAACTTACCATAAACCTTGACCCAGGGTGAGAATGTCAATCCTTACCCTCGGAAGCAAAAAAAGAAAAGAAGGAAAATTTCCAATCAAAGAGAAAGCAAAAAGGAAAGAAAGGAAACTTTCCAATCAAAGAGAAAGCAAAAAGAAAAGAAAGGAAATTCCCAATCAAAGAATGGGAGAAAGAAAAAAAAGAAGGAAGAAGAAGAAGGAAAGAAAGCTCCTGATCAAGGATCGAAAGAAAACAGAAGAAATGTGCAGAAAGGTCTTTGGACCGGACAATATCTGAACAATACAGAATTGTAACCAAATGAACGAAAAGAAAAAAAGGAAACCATGACCTAAAGTGGTCTTCTCCCTTTGATTACCAACCAAAATCTTGTGTGCTAGCGACTTTTTCGCCCCGCACTAAACCAAAACAGAAAAGGAAAAAGGCCAAAATAATCAAAAGCCGAAAAACCCACCAAAAGAACCCATCCCCAAGGGAAGTCCTATTGATCCATGATCACGCATGTAATCTTTGATTTGATAGGAAAAATTAGCAAAGTCAAGTCATGACATATCTATGGTTCGGAATTAGGATAAAACACTTACCTGTGCAAGATTGATACACTTTGAGTGGATTTCTTCTATTTTTGTCGAACCCAGTGTTTCCTCTAAATGGTCATTTAGAAACGAAATGCTAAACATCCAAAATCTCATTTGTGGTTATGAGAAAATTTCATCAGCATACTCTCCTTCCCCGGTAGACGCATTGTTTTTCACTAAAAAAAAAAAGCATATGCTGCTCTAATCAGTTGGAATATTTGTCTCTTTGCTAAAGCATGTTTGCATTTTAGTGGAGAAAACACCGAGACTTTTTCAAGTCTCACAAGTTATCAAGAACTACGTAGGTTTAATTCCTCATTTGAGGATACATAGGAGCAAAAGCCTTGCTTTTGTCGACCACACCGCTTTTTGTTACCATGACCCAAGAGCTGGTAGCCCGCGGAGACACCTTTTGCCATTCAGACACAGTCGTGTCCGATGGCACGCAGAGACAAATTATGGTCATTCTGCACCCTTTTGTCATCCAGAGGCGGCGGGCCCGATGACATGCGGAGACAAATTATGGTCATTCCGCACACCTTTTGCCATTCAGACACAGTCGTGTCCGATGGCACGCAGAGACAAATTATGGTCATTCTGCACCCTTTTGTCATCCAGAGGCGGCGGGCCCGATGACATGCGGAGACAAATTATGGTCATTCCGCACACCTTTTGCCATTCAGACACAGTCGTGTCCGATGGCACGCAGAGACAAATTATGGTCATTCTGCACCTTTTTGTCATCCAGACGCGGCGGGCCCGATGACATGCGGAGACAAATTATGGTCATTCCGCACACCTTTTGCCATTCAGACACAGTCGTGTCCGATGGCACGCAGAGACAAATTATGGTCATTCTGCGCCCTTTTGTCATCCAGAGGCGGCGGGCCCGATGACATGCGGAGACAAATTATGGTCATTCCGCACACCTTTTGCCATTCAGACACAGTCGTGTCTGATGGCACGCAGAGACAAATTATGGTCATTCTGCACCCTTTGTCATCCAGAGGCGATGGGCCCGATGACATGCGGAGACAAATTATGGTCATTCCGCACACCTTTTGCCATTCAGACACAGTCGTGTCCGATGGCACGCAGAGACAAATTATGGTCATTCTGCACCCTTTTGTCATCTAGAGGCGGCGGGCCCGATGACATGCGGAGATAAATTATGGTCATTCCGCACACCTTTTGCCATTCAGACACAGTCGTGTCCGATGGCACGCAGAGACAAATTATGGTCATTCTGCACCCTTTTGTCATCCAGAGGCGGCGGGCCCGATGACATACGGAGACAAATTATGGTCATTCCGCACACCTTTTGCCAATCAGACACAGTCGTGTCCGATGGCACGCAGAGACAAATTATGGTCATTCTGCGCCCTTTTGTCATCCAGAGGCGGCGGGCCCGATGACATGCGGAGACAAATTATGGTCATTCCGCACACCTTTTGCCATTCAGACACAGTCGTGTCTGATGGCACGCAGAGACAAATTATGGTCATTCTGCACCCTTTGTCATCCAGAGGCGACGGGTCCGATGACATGCGGAGACAAATTATGGTCATTCCGCACACTTTTTGCCATTCAGACACAGTCGTGTCCGATGGCACGCAGAGACAAATTATGGTCATTCTGCACCCTTTTGTCATCCAGAGGCGGCGGGCCCGATGACATGCGGAGATAAATTATGGTCATTCCGCACACCTTTAGCCATTCAGACACAGTCGTGTCCGATGGCACGCAGAGACAAATTATGGTCATTCTGCACCCTTTTGTCATCCAGAGGCGGCGGGCCTGATGACATGCGGAGACAAATTATGGTCATTCCGCACACCTTTTGCCATTCAGACACAGTCGTGTCCGATGGCACACAGAGACAAATTATGGTCATTCTGCACCCTTTTGTCATCTAGAGGCGGCGGGCCCGATGACATGCGGAGACAAATTATGGTCATTCCGCACACCTTTTGCCATTCAGACACAGTCGTGTCCGATGGCACGCAGAGACAAATTATGGTCATTCTGCACCCTTTTGTCATCCAGAGGCGGCGGGCCCGATGACATGCGGAGACAAATTATGGTCATTCCGCACACCTTTTGCCATTCAGACACAGTCGTGTCCGATGGCACGCAGAGACAAAGTATGGTCATTCTGCACCCTTCGTCAATCGCGGCCGGCAAGCCCGTTGACACGCGGAGATTTACATCATCTTCCGCACTTACAAGATCTGTCATACTGACTTTTGAGTCACGCTGACGGGCGGAAATACCCGAGTGGTTATCCGTATAAACATTCTTTTTGCTATCTGTAAGACAGAACGCTTGATAGCATGCAGAGACTGACATCGTTTTCTGCACCTTTTTTTCCCCCGGGAACAACAAGTCATTTGCATGCGGAAATTTTATGGTCACCCGCGACTCTCGTCAACCGAGAGGAACGAAATTAATGTCTTATCTTTACTTTCCTTTTATCTCCAATAAAAGACAAGTAAAGAGGGGCAACTGTCATACCCTAATTTCGTCCGGGGACCTTTGCTTGATGACATGCGACTTTTGTTTGGTCCTTATGAGGTGCTTGGCACCCATCATTAGGCAATTTGTGAAATTCCTAGACATGCCGGAAAACAAAAGAAAATATTGATGCACAATCCGTAAGGTTCCGTGACACACCGGAAATCAAATGGAAGCATCATTGCACAATTAGTAAGGTTCCATAACATTCCGTAAGTCAAAAAGGGGATGATTATGTAATCAGCAAGGTTCCGTAACATTACAGAAAGAAAACAAGTATCGTTACGAAATTCGTAAGTTTCCGTAACTTTACGAAAAAAGAATCACCAAAAAAAAGGCAGGGGGGTGTACTTAGTAAAAATGGGGGTGCAAATAGTAACCAGGCCCACTTGGGCCCTCCAGAAGATTCCTCCAGAAGGTTGTTGCTTCTGGAGGAAGCAACCCTTCTCGCCTGGGCGAGCTGAGCTCGCCTGGGCGAGCTGGGTAGCAAGCTTCTCCCCCAATTTTCTATAAATAGGGGGAGAAGTGAAGTGAAAAAGGGTTCAGCCCCTTAGGCACTTCTCTCTCTTTCGAATTTGCTTGGAAAAATTGTTTCCGTGAAGAAAATCCAAGCCGAGGCGCTTCCGAAACGTTTCCGTAACGTTTCCGCGAGGAATTTCGCGAAGGTTTCGACCGTTCTTCGACGTTCTTCATTCGTTCTTCATCGTTCTTCGATCTTCAACGGGTAAGTACCTCGAACCAAGCTTTTCGATTCATTCTATGTACCCGTGGTGGTCCACATTGTGTTTCGTGTATTTTTATTCTCGTTTCATTTACTTTTTATACCCCCTTTTGACGTGCTTAAGCCATTTTATTTAAGTCATTTCTCGCTTAACCTAAAAATAAAATAAATTTCCACCGATCGTTTGAATTGTATTATCCGTTAACTTCGGTTAAAATGAATTCCGACCGTTCGGTCGTGCCGTAACCACGTTGGAAATCAAAAAAAGAAGTAAAATAATAATATAATAATCAAAAAAACGTCTTTTAGTAAAATAAAGCGGAAAATCAATCGGATGTTTTCTCTTTGGGATTTCTCATTCTTAATTGAATTGACTAGTAACTAAAGTGAAACTAAGGCTAAAATCAACTCGCCTAGTCAAGCTCGTCCATAAAAATAGGTTTTTGGAGTTTATCATTTCAATTTCTTACTAAGTAAAATGGATCATTTTCAAGGTCCAACGCCTTAAAATGATCACCTTTCAAGTAAAAAAGAATCACTTGATAAAAAAGAACTACGTAGGTCTGATTTCCTCATCGCAATTGAGGAATACGTAGGAGCAAAGGGAAACACCCTTGTCGACCACAAAAATAGAAAAAATATAAAAAGGGTATAAAGGATATAAGGACATAAAAGGGAACGTAAAAAATCAAAGTCATGTTTGCACATTCGATTAAAGGCTGCCGTCCCTTGGGACGGACGTGTGGGGTGCTAATACCTTCCCCGTGCGTAAATACAACTCCCGAACCTTTCACTTAAAAGTTCGTAGATCACATCTTTTCCGTTTTTTCCGACGTTTTCCTCAAATAAACGTTGGTGGCGACTCCGCGCGTATTCCTTTCGTGGAACACGCATCCCGCGAGTCACGCGTCGCCCTCCCGCCGAAGGGTAGGTTGTGACACATGCCTTACATATCCTCTGAAGTGTCTTGGCATTAGCTTCATTGAAACCTCGCGCGATGAAAGGCGCGATGGTCTCCTCCGATGGCACACCTCTCATAGAGTAACTCAAGTGTCTTATGGCCAACACAGGATTATAATTAATACAACCCCTCGTCCCTATCAAAGAGATATTTGGAAATCCTTCACATGAGCATAACATTTTTTCCCCTCCTTCTTTCCACTGTGGGAACCAACTAATGGACGCCCTTGTCATGCCTGCCAAGAGTTCTTCCCAATTTGCTTTGTCCTTTCCCGAGCACATGCGATGACCTTGTAGGGGGCAGACAGATCTACTTTCATGATTAAAGACATGGGATACCAACCATACATAAATAGCAGGCGTACAACAGACAATCCTCGCATTGCTCTTCTCGCATCTTAAGTTGAGCGTATCATACATATCTGCTAAAACAGCAATGACCGGGCTTTCCTTGTTGTGGTGATAAGCAAGAAAAGCGTCGATTGTTGCTAGATCCACCAGCCCATCTACATTCGAAAATAGTATTGTCCCAAACACTAGCAGTGCTAATACGTCAATGAATGATGCCCACTCTCCTTGGCTGGCCAGAGTTTCCGTCTTCTCCTCCAAGCACTTGCTTGGGATTCCCCTTACCCTATTCCTACTTTGCTTCACATGGTCCAATTCTCATTCTGAGATCTTGATCACTCCTACTATTCTCGCCATAGAAGGATAGTACCCAGAAAAAAGGTATGGCTTCCTTCCTCCTATCAGGCATCCTAAGATCCCTTCGAACTCCTCTATGGTTGGTGCTAGCTGAAAGTCCCCAAAAGTGAAGCATCTGAGTGATTGGTCATAGTATTGGGTTAGAGATGCAATATCTCCAATGGATACTTCTATCATCACCAAATCCCAGATCTTCCTATATACCTTGCTGAAAGCCTGACGTTGAACTCGATCCATCCGCTACCCTAGTTTTTGCAAGCTGGCTACTTCTAGATTCTTGACTTTGACATGATAGAACCTTTTCTTAAAAGATGACACTTGATCTGACCCCATGTTCACAAGAATGGAAATTATGATGACCAATACTTCAACAACCTATCATAAAGGAGATATGATGAATGCATCAGGGCATGGTTATGCTATGCACGATAAACGTATTCATCAAACCGACACAAGACGCCCAAAAGACCACCCTTTCTTATTAACAATGCATTAGGTACCATGTTCATGCAATTCTCGATCATTGTCGAGAGAAAGAAATGTATAAACCCAATCATGGTTTATTTGTAGTTATTACCATGGTACCCAATGCATGCAACTAAGAAAGCGGTGTAGATTTGTATGCTTCATTATGACTTTGACGGCAAAGAAAAAGAATGAAAGGCATGAGTAATTACTTGGCGGGAGTATGCACAAGTGAACATAATGACTGATGACAACAGAAGGTATGTGGTTGGTAGCACAAAGAAACATGCTAAAAGAATGAGTATGACAGTGTAATGATTTATGCAAAACGCATGTGAACATGATAAAATGGTAAATACAAGAATGATATATACTATTATGACGTTATAAAGATACACATGACTTGATCAAGGAAACAAAACATAGTGAGTTTGTTCCGTGTCCCTAATTCAGGAACCTAATGGAAAGGACCAAAAAGTTCGTTATCCAGTGACAACTCTCAAGGGTGGTTGTATGTAACTTTCAATGGCTTCTAGAGATATCATCCTCTTTGGTAACAACATTGTGGCGGTAGGGACTACCAGCGATAATGCATCACCAAAAGAGGAAAAGTCTAGATGAGGCTTCACTATTATCAAGCGAGTCAAAGACCCAACATGACCACAGATCGACCTCCACTACCTGTGTTTGACATATACCCAAGTATAGGGCCTAATATCTCAACGTGTGTGCAAAGGTGTAGGTGACATGTGTGCATAGAACAAAAATATTTCTAACTATGAATATAATAGATAGGCATACACACACCAAACACAATAACATAGCAAAGATTATATACAAATATAGACAAAACGAAAGATAAAAGAGAAAAGGGAACATAAATAAAGAAGAAGTCACGATAAAATATTGCACACTGACTGAATGGCTTAACTCTATAACAAGTCCCCAGTGGAGTCGCCATCTGTCGCAACCTACCCTACGACGGGGGTGCGAAAGGCGAAAATAAAAGGTGCGCCTTCCAAAAAGAAAATGTGTGGGAGTCGCCACCAACGTTAATTCAAGGAAAACGTTAGATGAACTAAAAGAAGGTCTGCAAATTTTGAAAATAAGGGTTCGGGAGTTGTTTACGCATGGGAAAGGTATTAGCACCCCATGCACCCGTCACAAGGGACGACAACCTTTAATCGAGTGTGCGTAACGTGACTTCAAAATTATGTATTTTTCCTTTTTATGTTTCTTTATTTTTTTGGAGTCGACAAGAGGGTGCCCCTGCTCCTATGTATCCTCAGGTACGATGAGGAATTTAGACCTACGTAGTTCTTTAAAGTGAGAAAGTTTGTGTGTTGAATTAGTTTTATGCTTTTGAAATATTCATTTTAATCAACAAAAAGAAAAAGGTCGTTAAGGCGTTGGACCTTGAATGATCTCAAGTGACTTTTGATGGAGAGAAATTCGGTTATGAGTTGGTTTTATTTTGGTTTTGTTTATTAACTTTCAATCTCTTTAAAGACAACTTTACAAAACTAATGATCGGTTAAGATTAAACTTTACAAAAAAACAAGATTACCGATGATAGATGGAGAAGATGAATGTGAACATAATAACAAAAGGGACCCCTAAGGGTACATAGATCACATTCAATCCTTAAAATTAAAACTAACCGACTGTCACACAAAGAACACAAAACAAGACATGACATAGGGAATGATCATGGTCGCGATTCGGTAGCGCCTCAGCTTCGTTTTCTCTTCTTTCTTCTTCTTCTTCTTCTTTCTCTCTTTCTTCTTCTTCCCTCTCAATTCTCTCAATTCCCTCAACTGCTGAACCTTCCAACCCCTTTAAACCCCCACCCCCACCCCCCCACCCCACCCCCCCCCCCAATCATGGCTATTTATAGAGAAAAAGCCATTTTGGGGCGGTTAAAGCTCGCCCAGGCTAGCTGAAGCTTAGCCCTGAAGTAATGAGCTCGCCCAGGCGAGCTGGTTGCTTAGCCATGAAGCTATTTCACGGCCCAGGCGAGCCAGATGCTAGCCTGGGCGAGCTTGGGTCTAGGAAAATATAAAAAGACCCTTTTGCCCCCTTCCTTGGTATCCTTTTGTATTCTTGATTGAAACACTAAGTGATTCCTTGCTTCATGCTGTAACTAGTGTCAAACACCATAATTCGACTAGCAAGAATTAAAATATCAGCGAACGATAGTCCTGGATGAAATGAGGGTCTGACAGACATATTCAACATTCTCTCTTTTTGAGTTGCATTTCACACACTTGCATTGCAACTAGGCCAAAAGTTTGTCCCAACATCTCAAATTATCATAATTTTATCTTCGTCTATATATTTAAATTTTTAAAACTATCTATCTATTTCAATCTTTTATCTCTATCTTTAAATTAAATTTCAATATATTTTAAATTTTAATAGTTAAAAATATTCTTATATCATGATTAGTTTTAATTATTCACTATAAATTGAAAATATATTTTATATACTCAAATATATACAATGTATTGACTAAAATATTAATTTATAATACAAAAGTAGTTGTGATGTAGCTCCATGTGGAGCTTGTAGGCCTTAGATATTCTTTATCAATGGAGTCTTTTGCTTCTTAAAGTTCAATGACAGTGGAATGGAGAAGGAAGAAAGATGATTGGATATGCCCCTTCAAGGAAAAGATGAGTCAAGAAGAAGTTCACTACCATAGGAAGCCATGGATAAGAGCTTGAAGGTAGCAGAAGATGAGTGGTGGGAGAGAGAGAGAGAAAGAGCACAAAATTTTGTACCTCAAATAAGGTCTGAACTTTGAAGTGTAATTATCAAATGATCAAAGTTGAAAAAATGAACACTCATGGCCTCTATTTATAGCCTAAGTGTCACACAAAATTGGAGGGAAATTTGAATTTCACTTGAATTATAAATTGAAATTGTGGAGCCAAAATTTCACTAATTATGATTAGTAAATTTTAGCTATGGTTCAGTCCACTAATCCAAAATCAAGTCCAAGATTCTCCCCTAAGTGTGTTTAGGTGACATGAGGCATGTAAAGCGTGAAGGACACGCACAAAGTGTGACTATATGATGTGGAAATGGGGTGTAGTAAGCAAATGCTCACCTCCCCCTCTAAAATTTAATTGGATTGGGCTTCTCCCAATTCAATTAAATTTATTTCCCAATACACATATCAAATATTCACTTAATGCATGTGAAATTACAAAACTACCCCTAATACAAAAACTAGTCTAGGTGCCCTAAAATACAAGGGTTGAAAAATCCTACATTTCTAGGATACCCTACCTACATTATGGAGCCCCCTAAATACAAGACCCAAAAATAATGAAACCTTAATCTAATATGTACAAAGATTAGTGGGCTCATACTTAGCCCATGGACCTGAAATCTAGCATGAGGCTCATGAGAACCCTAGGGCCTTCTCTTGCATCTTTGGCCCAATCTTCTTGGAGTCTTCTATCCAATGCCCTTGGGGGGTATGATTGCATCAAGTTGTCATAAAATGTTACAACACAGTTTATAAATTATTCACAAATGTCTTGGTTCATAGACTTCGACGTCTCTTGAATGATCTCATAGGTCCTTTTTCAAAGTAGTTTCTTGTCGAGAAGAGGAACAATTGATAATGCAATAATCCTTCAAGAGATTGTCCAAATGATGCACAAGTTAAAGAAAAAAAAGGAACGTGACATACAAAATCGATCTAGAAAAGCAATTTGATCACATACAGGAGCACTTCCTAAAGGAAGGACTTAAGGACTTTGGTTTCCCAGCCATCATCATCAAGCTTATCATGTGTTGTGTCACCTCCTTTTTTTTTTTACTAGTATGGAATGACATTTGGCTACCAAGTTTTAAGCCTACTAGAGGACTTCGAAAAGGAAATCCCTTCTTTCCATACTTGTTTGTCATTTGCATGGAAAGAGTGATTCTAGTGTGAAGTTTGTAGTTTAGTGGCACACATGTGGAGGGTTTTTTTTTTTTACCAACAGTAATATGTTTGTTACTTGATTTATTTAGAAAACTATCCCAAGTCACTTTATAGATTACTACTACAATCTATTGTACATTTGAAATACAGCCCCAAACTATATATCAATATCTCTTTCTCTATGACCTTTGAACCCACCCAAGTAGACACTCCCTTTTTCCTATCCTACACCTTCCTAACAAACCATTTCTAAACAACTAGAAATAGTGGCGTAGAAGACGAACTCTGTGAGCATTCCCAACAAATGGTATTTGGTGACCGTGAAGACTGTACCAAGTGTTGAGAAAATAACACTTGCAGTGATATCAGTTGGCAAAAATCTAATTCACAAAAGAGGGTAAAATTATGTGATTAGTTTTTTTTTTAAGAGTCTTGTAATAAAGAAACATATGATTCTATGGTTGAAAGGCAACATATTATACCACTTTTAATTTGTGTTGGGTGTTGGTTACGACTGTAAGGTGGTGTCCTAATAGAAATGTTTGTTATTCCTCTAATGATTGTTTTCATATGGGGGGAGGTTCCTTAGTGTTGGGATATAACTTTTTGAGTGAGTTCTCTTATATCCTGCTATGTGAGGAATAATTGCATTTTTAATAACCAATCTCTTAATAACGAGGGCTTATGGGAGAAATTTGTCTTTGTTACATGGTCTTGGCTTTTGGGATTGAAAAATGGTATCCCATACTCGTTTTCACATTGTTGTGATTTTGTTATACTCTGTAGGTGAAAAATGGTTCTATTGTAATTTAAGCAACAAAAAATACCACAAGAAGTGGGATTGAATTGGGGTTTTGAAAAAAATTTAATGTTTATTTAAAAATAAAGGTTTATGAGGTTAGTTCAAAATGAAAGCCTATTTTGAGCTCAAAATAGAAATTCAAGTTGCTCAGAACTAAAATGCAACAATTTTGGAAAAGTGATTCTTTTTCAATTTAGGACTTTTGTTTCAAATATAGATGCTTAATAAAACCTTTAGATAAAACAATGTTTGGTTCAGTTTGATAAGAAATAGATTTAAAGATTTTCCCAAGAAATAGTTTTTAAATCTATGCAAAACAAAGTGAAGGAAGGGAAAAAGAAAGTGTGCACAGAGGATTTTTATGCTAGTTCACCCCAACCTTGGGCTATGTCTAGTCTTTACCTTTAAAAATGAGATTTTGCTAACACAACTAGTTTACAATTAGACCAAAAAACCACTAGATTTCAACAACTTGTCAGTTCCCCACTGGACTTCAACCTTGCCTTTGCTAGACCAGTATCACCATTGGATTTCCTCACTGCCAGCCACTGTTGGACTTTACAAAATAAATGGATATGTGATTCAAATGCACAAATGACAGATATTCTCCTCACAAAAGGGATCCCACTCAGGAACTAAGTCTCACACTTTTATCTAGGATTATTATAAGCTTTGAAAACACAATATAGAAATGGATCACTCTCATAGAGAGGGTTGAAGTTAAAAATACAAATTTCTCACTAAACAGATGTAGCTTAGTGTATGTTGATTAGGATTTCTTCAAATTCATCATCATGGTCTTCGAAAATTTCTTATAAAGCCTTCAAGAGGATCGTTGGAGTGGGCTCCACATAGCTGATAGATTTCTAGTGGAAGTAAGAGCACCCTCAGAACCATTTTGAGGTCTTCATTCTGATGGTCATTCTGAAAAACCATCAAATTAGTCATTCTGATGTTGGCTGAGAATGATTGCATACTTGGATGAATTTCCATGATGAAGTTCAAGTTGATATCTCATTATGATGTAGTGCATCTTCATCTTTTTTAACACTTCTTCACAACTCAAGGCATTTTGATGTTGATTACTTTGGAGAGATCTAGTAGAAGTTCAGTTGTTGGTGTGTTAGTATTCTATCCAAGGTCAAACTAAGTAGTGTTCTTCAATCTTTCATTCTGATGCTTCTCATCAGAAAATCTCATGGACAACTTCTTCATTCAACAAAATTGCATCCTCTTATGCAATTGGTTATTCCTTTCCGATGTGCCTATATTGATTAGCAATGCATGGAAGTTGAAGAATTGATAGACTATAATCTCCAATTCTTATTTAAGTGGTGCATTCTAAGTCTTTTTGAATCATTCTAAAGTTTAAAAACTTAGAGTCGGAGTCTTCATCATTCTGATGCAGACTCTACATAGCTTCATTTTGAACCATAATGCTCTTCATGCAGATTCTGATGCAGACTAATGGTTTGTTATAATTAAAACCAGAGATGTGGATTCAACAATAATAGCTTTTGTCTTTAGTGGAACTTGCTATTAATTGTTGTATGGTTTGGTTACTTCTTATTAAATGATAGAATAACATTTAATAGTGAGTAACCATTTATTGGGATTGAGATATTGCTCTTGGTATGGTTCATGTAATTTGATAGGGTATTTCTTATGCCTTCAGCTAATGATATAAGTGGTTGAGTTATGTTGGGAAATTTTCAAATGTATTCATACTTTTTTTTGCTAGTAACTCGGTTGTAAAACTTGTGTTGTATTTATGGTACCTTGTATGAATATATGTTTCTTTTTGGCTAACCAAAAGTGTTGTGTATGTGACATGTACATGAATTTTGTGATACATTGACAATATGGATAAAGGCTTTGAGAGGGCTAGCAGCAGCAATATAGCAGAGGAAATTAACAGTATGTATGTAGAATGGGAAGTAGGAAGTTGTAGCCAAGTAGAAAAGGACATTGATTGCATGGCTGCAGATTTGGAAGTATGATTTTGCAACAACCATACTTTGCCATTTTGGATTTTTTTGGGTTTTGATTTGTCATTTGTTGATCTGTTTTGGTTCATTGAATTGTAGGGAGAAGAAGACATGCCAATTAACTTGAAAGATGAGTATTGGATTGATGATGGTGTTGAATCTAACAATGAGGAATGTTTTGAGGATGAATTTGTTGAAGGAGAGCAAGGAAATGATGTGTTTCATGCAATTGAAAGTTGTGGCATAGACTGTATGCAAGACATTGCAGATCTCAACCTTATCAGTGTGCCTACTGAAGAATTAACCAAGTGTCATTTTCCAAATATCAAAGTTTCTTATGAGTTTTACAATTGGTATGCAAGAGGGAAGGGCTTTGCTCCTCGTAAAGTCAAGATACTAAGAAATAGCAAATGTGAGCCTACATATTAGAGTTTTATGTGTAATAGGGAAGGTTTTCATGAAGATAGAGGTTTAACCAGGTATATGCGCAAGCGTGCTTCCAAACCAAAAAAATAGATGTGGCTATAAGGCAAAATTTTAGGTGCATTTTAAGAGTTACTTTAGTCAATAGGTTGTAAACGATTTTCATGATTTTGACAATAATGAAATGGTTGATGGAATGTATTCCGAGATGTTGGTTGTGCACAAGAAAACAATTGATGTTGATATTATGCAAATGAATAACTTAAAGAAAGTTGGTATTAGTGGCCCAAACATTTATAATTCTTTTACTCAACAGTCAGGAGGTTATGAGAGAGTATGGTTTGGAAGAAGAACCTATATAACCAAATTGACAAACAAAAGCGATAACAAGGGTGTGATGCTAAGGCTGATTTACAATACCTGCAGGGATTGTTATTGAATGATCCATTGAAGTTTGTAAGTCACGCAGAGGATGAGGAGGGAAGGTTGCAACACTTAGTTCTAGTGTGATGGTACAAGTCAAATAGATTATGAAGTGTTTAGAGATTTACTTAGTTTTGATACGACTTACGGAAAAAACAAGCATAAATTTCTTATAGTTATTTTTTCTAGTGTCAACAATCATGATAAAACTATTTGGTTTGCTACTGTAGTTGTTTCAAATAAGATTGAAGAGACATATATCTGGCTCTTTGAGCAACTTTTGGAGGTCATGAAAAGAAAAGTGTCCACTTATGTTATAACTGATGGAGACTTGGCAATGAGAAATGCCATAAAGAAAGTGTTTACAACTACTCATCACCGACTTTGTGCATGGCATTTGTATTGAAATGCACAAAGTAACATTAGCAATCAAGCCTTTGTTGGAAGTTTTTGAATTTTGATGTTGGGTGACTATGACAATGGACACTTTAAACGAAAGTGGAATGCTAAACTTTCAAAATTTGATTTGGAAGACAATAATTGGGTGAAAGACATGTATGACAAAAGGAATATGTGGGCAACAACTTATGTTCATGGTTTTTTTTGTTGGTTTTCGGACATCTCGATGTGAGTCACTAATGCTCTTGTTGCTAAGTTTGTCGATTCAAGGAACGATTTAACTGAATTTTGTCAACATTACCAACATTGTATGAATTACATGCATAACAAGGCAATATAGACTTATTTCACATCTTGGTATGGAAACCATACTCCCTAAACCAAGTTTATTGGACTTGAGATGTTAGCTGCCAAATTTTACACAAAATAGATTTTTGCAAAATTTTTGAAAGTGTTATGAGTTGTTGACTGTAAACAAACTTCTAGGTATATCATTTTTAAAGTTGTCAAATACAAAGTAGAAGGCAAGGACTGACACGTGTCACATTATCCATCAAGTGGTCAATTTACCTGTTATTGCCAAAAAATGCAATCATATGGAATTTCTTGTGGTCATCAAATTATTGTGTTGCTTTCTTTGAACATGGATGAATTGACAACATCTCTTCTCCTATATAGATGGAGTACGACTACAAAGGACAGGTACAAAGGACTAAATATTGCTACATCAAAGTTTTGGGACTTGCATTTTAGAGAACTATGCAACTTGGGTACACAAAGTGCTGAAGATTTTAATTATGTCAAGGAAAAAGTGAGTGAACATGTTCAATATTTGAAAAATAAAAACTTAGCTATGGATACACATATCCCCAAATGAAGCTTGCAATATGACATTGGGAGGTCCAACAACTACAAGACATAAGGGAAGTGGCAGTAGCAATCCAATGAGTGGCTTGACTCTAAGATGCGAACAACAAAGCGTGGTGTTTGTAGGGTACTAGGTCAAAACAGATTAAATTGCCCTTTGATGACAAACTGTCATAGTGCATTGGACAATGTTAATGGTCAACTTAAGGTAGTCAAAAGACATTCCTCCAAACAATGATGACCCATCGGGTCATTGATCTATGAAACTTAATTGTTTTCTATTTTCAAATTTCATATTGGTTTTCTTTATAATTACTAGATTTTTTACCCGTGCGATGCACGGGTAAATAGGGGGCTTAAGTGTCTTTGATTATTTGAATTTTAATTTATATATATTTGTATCAGTATAATATAAATAGAATATATTACTTTAAATACTATAATTTCTTATACTTTTAAATTAAAAAATAAGATGTTTTGATATAAAAAAATTAAAATTATTCAATAAAAGTTGTATACATTAAAGATATATATAACTATCTAAGAGTGTCTTCACATAAAAAATGATTATAAAAAACATATCCAAATGAATTTGCCTTACTATAGATATTTGTGCAACTACAACATAAATAAAATATATAATTATTTAAAAATATAATTTTTATACTTTCAGATTGAAAAAAATGAAAGATGTTTTGATATAAAAAAATATAAATATCATTCATATAAAAATTTTATACATTAAATTTAAATACATTTTTTACTACGCATCAAATTTAAATATAAATAATTAAGAATTTCTTGACAATAAAAAATATTTATTATTAAAAAAATCATTCAAGTAAATTTGTCCTACTATGGATAACCATATGACAAATGGCTATAAATATAGATTAACGCAACATAAATAAAATATATAATAGTTTAAAAAATATAATTTGTATACTTTCAATTTTTTTTTAAAAAGAATGATATTTTAATATAAAAAAATTTATACATCATTCGTATAAAAATTATATACATTAAAATTAAATATAAATATCTAAGAGTATCTTAATATAAAAAATCAATGATTATAAAAAATATTAATAATCCCAATGAGTTTGTCATAGTATGACTACTTGTGCGACAAATGTATATAAATATGAATTAGCACAACATAAATACAATATATAATTGTTTAAAAAATACATATTTTTTATACTTTCATATTAAAAAATGAACGATATTTTGATATTAAAGGAAATTTAAGCATCATTCATATAAAAATATGTGTATATTAAATTTAAATATAAATATTTAAGAGTATCTTAACATTAAAAAAATTAATGATTATAAAAAAAATACCTAAATAGATTTTTCTAAGTATGGATACTCGTTCAAAGGATGAATATAAATATGGATTAGCCTAACATAAATAGGATATATAATAGCTTTAAAAAATAATTTTGATTGTTATAAAAAATATAATTTTATATATTTAAATTAAAAAAATGAATGATATTTTGATATAAAAAATTTAAACATCATTCATATAAAAATTGTATACATTAAACTTAAATTTTAGTATTTAAGAATTTCTTAACATAAAAAACTAATGATTACAAAAAAAATGCAAATCAACCTAATGGATTTATCCTAGTATGATTACCTATGTGACATATGGATATAAATACGGATTAGTGCATTATAAATACAATATATAATTTTTTTAAAATATTTTTTTTATAATTTTATATTAAAAAAATGAAAATGTTTTGATAACAAAAGCAATATAAGCATCATTCATATAAGATTTGTATACATTTAATTTAAATGTAAACATCTAAAATTCTCTTGACATAAAAAAAATTAATGATTATTAAAACAATTATCCTAATATGGATACCCATGCTACGAATTGATATAAATATGAATTAATCTCATTTTCTTTAATTATGGAACTATTTGATCAAACTTATGCTAAAAAAAAATAATTGATTGAAACTCTTAATATTAATTGGCACAATTTTTTTTAATTGATTCAATTTAAGTGTTAAAAGCATTTTGATAATATTTTCTAATTAACATATTACATGCTAATTAAGCATATAGTCTAATCAATATTTTGACAATTTTTTTTAAAAGCAATAATTTTTTTCTAATTAATGGATTACCTGATAATTAACACCAATATAATTAATGATAAATTAAAAGACATTTTACTAGATTCACACGGTGAAAATAAATGCATTAAAACGATGCATCATAGTAAATGTAAAATAGTTCAAATAGGTATTGATTGAAAAAATAAAAAAAATTGTTTGATAATTTTGTTTGATTCAAATGGTCAAGTGTAGTATTCACAAATTTCTTGTTTTGTCAATTTTAATAGATATTGATTGACTTAAAATTGAGCATATATTTTAGTTTATATAAATGGCACCAAAATAGGGAAATTGAAAATTTTTCATTTTTGACTTTAAAATAAATGGGAAATCATATATTACACTTTTATCCTACAAATTATGAGCAAGGAAACACACATGAGATTACTATAATAACCTTAAAATGAGCGGAAAAATGTTAATGACTTAATTGACATCATTTATACTTCTTAGCGCAACATAAATATAATATATAATTTAAAAAATATATATAGTTTTTTCTACATATATTAGAACATGCTACTTGATCATTATCTTCAAAGGACAAAACTTAAATACAATACTTAAGGTATTGTTTTTGCTGTTGACCAATAACATTATAACACTTGTTCTGGTTTTTTCCACATCATCAAACTCCCATTTAACACCTTTAAATCCCTTCCCATCCTCTTTTCATTGCATTTACACCATCTCTTTCCGATTTCACAATCTCTATTCATTAACCTTCAACATACCTACAATGACCTTGAAATGTTTCTTCATTGTGATCATAGTCAAGACCTTCTCCAAAAGGTTCCCTTGGTTTCATTTGTGGTCTGATCAATACTCTTGAAAGAGACGTAGTTTCTCACCTTGGAGGTTACCAAAATGTTTTGAGAAAGTGATGCAATTTTTCACCCTCACGAAATAAAATTGAGGCATGGGAATTAATCGAAAGTTACTATAATTGATAGTTAACATGTATCAAGGTCATAATGAGATGCTTCACAGGGTTGCCACTCTTGAAAATGCTAGATGGATAAAGACGCCATCAAGCTCATTTGCATCATGTGGGTAGCGTTAGCAGGTACGACGCACCAATGCAAAGTGGATGATGGGGAGCATGTCAAGATGCTTGGTCTAAAAAATGAGATCGTACATGGAGATGATGTTCTTAGTGAAGGCCTCCTCGTCGTCTATGTTACCGGTGCAAGTCTTTCCCTTGGTGTGATTGATTACTTTGCTGAGGTTGCGACAATCACACATTTAAGTTTGTTGATGTGATTAACGTTATCAATCAGGGGATGATCGTGGTGTGGATGACAACCCAAAGTATGACAAAGGTGAAGAGAGAGTGAAAGAAAAAGATATTGATAGTGTTAAGTAGGAGTTAGATGACATGGAAAAAATAAAATAGGTGTTATAATGTTATTAGTCCACAGAAAAATAGTACCTAAAGTATTGTATGTAAGTTTTGTCTTGTCTTCAAATAATCTTCTTACTACGATTTTTATTAAATGGGGATGTATTTCAAATTGAGTTACACTAAATTTCTAAATATGAAATTTTTTATTGATTAAGATTTTTAAATATAAAAAATAAGTATTAAAAAAAGTAAACATGAAATTAAAAGGAGTTGTATTTTACTTATTATAAACAATGAAATCAAAGAAATAAGTATTAAAAAATTAAACACTGAAATTATATAATAATTATATAACAAATATTTTTAACATATTTCAATTGAGATTTTTAAATATACTAGATTTATGTTACGTTAATTTATATTAGCATACAGGTAATTTTATTGGAGTAAATTCATTTTGATGATTAATATTTTTTTTACATTCCCTTTTAATAAAACTCATAACAAAAATAAAGAGGATTTGAAGACACATTGCATGTTCCAATATGTGTAAGAATTGCTTCAACTTATAGTATGTGTAGTCTTTAATCCAAAAGCTAGATTGTATTTTTGTTTTAAGAAATTGCAACTAATGTTTTATCCTTCAACAAACAAAGTATTATAGAAAGATGACATAGACAACCACAATAGTCAAAGGTAAATAGCAGTCTCAAATGAAACAATCAGTATCACATAAAAAAATTAAGGTGATATTTGATTTGAGTGTTTATTTTTTGTTCTCATTTTCTGAAAATAATTTTTATTTTCAAATTTTCAAGATTTATAAAATATGTACAGATAAGAAAGTACTCTAAGGTGTTATACATCTTCACTTCTTCATAAAAGGCTAAAAATGTTGATATGCTATTTTTAGTTTTGGCCCTGTTTTTTTAAAATATTTTAAAGAAAATGTTTCTAAATTTTAAACAAACATATTTTTACTCTTATTTTCTATTTTCTTTAAAAATGAAAAAAAAAACTCAAACTCAAGCATCACCTAAGTTTTTATAATAAAAGGAACACCCCAATTTTACCAAAATGAAAAGGCAATAATTTTTTAATTAACTATGTACACATTTATTTAGTTCTCATGATTGTTACATAAAAATCCACACGATCTATTATCCTTCATGAATTTAGATAATCCGATCATGCACCTGTTAATAATTAAAGAATATAAATATATTATTTTTGTATTACGAGTTTAATTATGATTTATTTCAATAAGTGATTAAACATTTTTTATGCCAATTAATACTTAGTAGGTATGATGATCAACATTGGCGTGTGAGCAATTTACTCTAGTAAACATGAGAACCAGTATTAAATTTAGTATCCTTTCAAAATAAATAAAAAATTAAGAATCCGTCTCTTCCCGCAGATGTGGGCCAAAAGCACATGAGTCAATATTGACTAAACGATAACTTTGACTAACATCAGTAATAAAAAATCCTAGCAGACGTTGACTAAAAGATAATTCTGACTAGTGTCAAACAAAAATCCAATTGATGTCAACCAAAAAATAACCTGGTTGATGTAAGTATGAAAACCTCAGTTGTTGTCAATTGAAAACCCTTGACAAAATTTATTAATATTTGTATTTTTAAATTATTAAACATTTAAAATTATTTTTAATTAAATATTTCAAATTAGATAGTGTTTGTTTTCTATAAAGTTTAATATTGTAATTTCATTTATTTAAAATATAAAAATAAAATTTTACATATGAAGAAAATTAAATTGCTCTATCCAAATAAAGAATTTAAAATTTAATAATTTAAATTGATTTATCTAAACAAAACATTTGAAAAATGAAGGAAATAAAATTCAAAATAATTCAAATTTCATGAAAGTTTGAGATTCCTCATCCAAACCCAAGATAAGAGTATTTTGGTCATAAAGAGCATTCACGATAGTAAGATTTTTAAATAAAAATAAAAGGGGAGTGTATTTAGAAATAAAGGAATAGATATAACATTTTTCAAAACTCATTGGACCCTTTGCAGTGCGCCTAGTGATTCTAGTGACGCAAATCGACAACAGAGTGAATAAAAAAAGCGTTTCAACGTCGTCGTTTTACTTCTCCTTTGTTTGATTAGGGTTTTTTCGCTTCTTCTATTCACTCTGTTACGGTGCAACCTAGCAGCCTCCAAATCCAATGGTAAACCCTTCTCCCTTTCCTTTCTGTTTCTTTTGAAACCAAAAATCAACTCTTTTCACAAACTCTAGTTATATTTACATTTAGTTTTCTTAATTTATGGTTTTGTTATGAATTGGAATGAACTTGATTTCAGGCTTCAGAGAAGAAACTTTCGAACCCAATGAGGGAGATAAAAGTGCAGAAGCTCGTCCTCAATATCTCTGTTGGCGAGAGTGGAGATCGTCTCACCAGAGCCGCCAAGGTTCACTTCGCTCCTTATTGCTTCCGCTTCTTTTTTTTTTTTTTTAATTTTTAATTTTCAATTTCTGTTTTTCTTCTTGCAGGTGTTGGAACAACTTAGTGGCCAAACCCCAGTGTTTTCCAAAGGTTAGTTCTCGATAAGTTTCTAAATGGGTAGTTCAGTGATGCTGGTAATGGGCATAGATCTCAAATCTGTGTTCATTGGAACTTTTTGTTGATCATTTTTGTGCTTGTATCATTTTCTTAAAATATAGCTTTCCGGTGAAGTAACTTTGAAGAATTCCCAAGGTTTGGGTAGTTTATTTTAGGGTTTTTAATGGAAAGTTTGTTTTGTTTTTTTAATTGCATTGTCAAGACTCAAAGGTCTGATAATAGGGTGGAAGTTGTAGTTTGAGTTTTGAAATTTCTGTTAATTATAATTATTAAGTGTGGACCTTTTCTGTGGTTATAATCACAGTAGTGGTGGGCTTGATGAAAGTTCATTTAAATGCCAATTTTTCTTCAGAAACTCGATTCAGAGGTTCATGGAAGACCTGAAAATGAGGATTCTGATATGTCTTGATTGTATAGCTTTTTTCCTGCTTAATTTAATTTAAACCTTGTGTGCAAGTCCAGAAGACAGAAAGCATAGTCTATTGCTCTGTTTGAAGAATTTTAAATAGTACTACTTGCTTTACCAGTAGTTTATATTAATGTTTATTGTATGTTGGATATATTTGGCTGTTTTTCACTGTTGCTTGGTAAGAAATGTTTTTTCTCCGCCTGGTTTTGACAGCAAGGTACACTGTTCGTTCCTTTGGGATTAGAAGAAATGAGAAGATTGCATGCTATGTCACTGTCAGAGGTGACAAGGCAATGCAACTTTTGGAGAGTGGTTTGAAGGTGAAGGAATATGAACTTCTCAGAAGGAACTTCAGTGATACTGGTTGCTTTGGCTTTGGTATTCAGGAGCATATCGATTTGGGAATCAAGTAAGTTGAAGAACACTTGGATTTTTATGCTGTTGTTTTTACTTTTGCCTGCGGTAAACATTTTGGGACTTAAGGGAAGCTGATTATTTGATATGGGTTGTGGTGTGCACAATGCATATTCAAAATTTTGGATATGATATGACATATCTCTTCCCCTTTATGCTGCATTCCAGTTTTGACTTGAACCAAATGCTAACTGGTTTATAAATATGGGAGTTTCAGAATTTTCTTTTTGTTGTTTTGGACTTTGGTGCTTATATATGAAATCTGTTTTCTATGGCTTGATGATTTTGAGGAAGCAGGAATTGCATTAGTTAGGTTGATTTGTTAATTAGTTTTTAGGTGTGATGTTATGTCTAATTGATTAACTGGTTTTGCTAATTGCATGCTGTCTTTAAATGGCATTTTCAAGTGTTTCCCTCTTGGATTCATTCCCTTGTTATGTCAACTAACTTTAAGTTAATTTCCCCTCATATTTGTTTGATTATGTTTTCAATTTCTTTGATTATGAAGATTTCAATTTCTTTGATTATGAAGATTTCAATTTACACATATTGGTCTGTGATCGTTGACTCTGCTTCAGGTATGATCCTTCAACTGGTATTTATGGAATGGATTTCTTTGTTGTTCTGGAGCGTCCTGGCTATCGTGTCGGACGCCGCCGAAGGTGCAAGTCCCGTGTTGGAATTCAGCACCGTGTCACAAAGGAGGATGCTATGAAGTGGTTCCAGGTGAAATATGAGGGAGTGATCCTTAACAAGTCCCAGGCAATTGTTTAGTTAGATTGAGTTCACTTTAGTTTGAAGGCAAGTTTTGAAACATTGTTTGTCATTTCAGTTTCATGATGAAGCATATGGATTAACATGAGCCCTGTTTAAACTGCACTTTTATTGCAAAGAACTTGTGAACCCCACGTTATGCAATTATGCTTGGCAATTCACTTAGTTTTCTTTGCAACCAAATAAGAGAAGCATGTGCAAAACATTTTTACTTGCGAGGGCCCGAACTAGCTAAATATACCTCAATACTGTGGAAAATACTCCTCTATATAAGAACAGGCATAACAAATACAGGAATTATGATAATTTTCTAATCATCAAATACCAGAAAAATGCACCAAGCACCAAGTAGATGGTCACTCTCTTATAGAAATATTTTATTTTACTATTTTTAGCCTTTTACACTTTATTCAATTATTAAAACAAATTATGTCATCATTGATATTTATATATAGTTTAAAACTCTGAATTATGATTCCCTATAAAACTTGCAACCATTCAGTTCATTGGAAATTTAGAATAACCTGCAAATGTTTCAGTAAAAAAAATACTTTGGAAATTATTTAGTTCTTTAGAATCTCATCCAAAGACATTGTAACAGCTAGTACAAGTTCTTTCATAAAAAAATTAAAAAAAGAAAATCCAAACAATGTTAAAGCATCAACCACAAATGGCTTTTAGTGCTTCATCTGTTTTTACTTTTGCCCAACCGAACGCACTTTTTATGGATAAATTGTTCTCTAAGAAAAAGTCAACCAAAGATGCTCCGGACGTTATGAGCTTCAGCATCTCAGCTTCTTGTCATATACCGAATGTGACTGGAAGATGGTCTATGAGGTGGTATCTACACATTCATAATCTTTTTTCGGAAAATATGTTTTTTGCACTGGCCTTCTCTCCAACAAAGTTTATGAAGTAATTTTTGTTTTCTTCAATATGAATTTCTTTAGCTTAGCTGAGAAGCTCAGAAGGAACAGAAGCATATTTTTGGAATTTCATTAACTTATGTCAGTGATTGGATATATACTGTTATTGATGCCTGCCATTTGGTGGCTTTAGCTGTAATAAACATTGAAGGTCCTTTATAGTTTTAAGTTCTGTTATGAACTATTGAAAATCAAGCTATAAATGAGACTGAGACCTAATTTTGACATCACCCCTCCCCCTTTTTCCTGTCTTGAGACATTGATTAATATGTAATTATGTGGTCTTTTCTTAGGCAAAACTAGTTATGCTAAAGAGATACTTTTCAAATGGTTTAAGAAAATGGATGAATGGAGGCAAGTAACCTATCCATACAAAGCACGTCGATAGATAGTTTCTGCAGATGAAGCGGAGAATTGTCATGTGTTAGAATAAGATAAAAGATATTCTATAAAAATAAGATTTCTTTTTCTCTTGCTTTTAAAGCTATTTTTTCTTATCTGGTGGTAATCTTTACTCGGGTGGAAGATAATGGTCTTAGCAGTTTTTCCTTTCCTTTCATAGTTGCATAGCAAAAAAATTGTTCAAGAGATATCTAAGCTGGAGAATGTCATTGAGGCAGCAGAGACTGCTGATGACAACCAGATAAAAACTAAACTAAACTTCATAGTCTATTAGGTGTGTCTATTTAAATTCAAAACTCACGCATAGGATCTGTTGTTACTTTTTAGTTTATTTTAGCTTGTTTATTTTTATTTTAGTTTGTTTACTTTTTATTTTATTTAATTTAGTTTATGTAGGATAGTTTTTTTTTTTTTTGAAAGGCAAATCAAGAATTTTACTAATAGGGCACGATGGGTGACACAAAATCAGAGCAAATTACAAGGTAAAAAAACATCTCAACAAAAAGGGAAAACAGTACAAAATCCACCAGCTTAACAAATGTTAAAAGCATAATAAAGGACTTGTACACCAATTTGCAAAAGAAAGAGAACTAGGACCATGTCCCTCATACTTCATCCAGGTCCAAGAAATTCTCTGAATATTACAGAATTTCGATACAACCATAAACACCCACATGTAGCATGCCATAAAAAAAATCTGAACCTTCGCAGCCTCTTTCCTCTAAACAAAGATCCAAATTGAATGTAATGATGTTGCAGCAAATTAATTTGAACCATGCTATAACCCAACCATAAAAAAAATAGTATTCCAAACCTGCTGAGAAACTGACACTGCACAAAAATGTGATTTAAAGTGTCAGGGTCGAACTCACAGAACACACAACTAGGTTGTTCAACAAACACCCCTCTATTTTGTAAAGTCTAACGAGTTGATAGTCTTCCCCATAAAAGCTTCCATGAAAAAACCAGAAGTTCGGAAGGAACAACACATTTCCCAAAGCTATTTGATATGAACTCATGCTGATATGAATTAACAGTCATATCTGCAGTTTTATTCCAAGTTCAAGAATCTGGTACTTCTCTGGTCAATGTTACCCCAGATAAAATAAGCCTTAACTGATGCAACTCATCTTCCTCTCTTTTATAAAACATGCGCCTCCAATTCCACTTCCATCTCCAATCATGTAAAGTTTCAAGTCAAAAGATAAGGTGCATTTAATGCATTGTAAGAATTGAATTTTTACCACTAAGATTTAGATAATTTAAATACAAAGTAGAAATTTGCATTTTATTAGATGGAGTCTATTTGAATGGATGCATTGAAAGTTATTTTTTGTTTCAACTTTCAAGAAGAAGTTATTTATTATAGTTGGTGATAATCTTCACGATAAATAGAGAAGATGCACATGAAGAGAGTGTATGAGATGAGAGACATTGAAACAAAGTCACTTTGTTGAGAAAAAAGTGTCTTTACTTAAAAGTGTTGTAACTTTTTTTAACTATTGAATGAGAAATTTGAGTTTGTAGAGTGATACATAATTTAGGATGAGTCACAATCTAATAATCATTTTTATGATAGTAAAATATCTTTGAGACGATTCCGTGGACATAGGAAAGAGGTGCCGAACCATACTAAATTTTTGTGTTCGTTATTATTTTTTTTATTGTGTTCTCATGATTCTTTGTGAGAGTAAATAATTTTATTTGAGGAATAGTTGATTACCCAATAAATCAATAGGAGTCATTCTCCAATTCTAATTTCCCATGTAGGATAGTTTATTAGGCCGTGTCTATTTGATTTAGATCCCACATATGGTTTATTTTAGTTTGCTCTAATTTTGTTTTAATTTTACTTTACTTTAATTAGTTTTAGATGTGTTTATTTGAATTAATTTTATTTTATATTCTTGTCCTTATTGGTAATGCTCAGTTTTCTGGTTCAAATTCTTCCTATATAATTTGAACCCGTTAGAATTTCCTTCAAAAAGTTAACAATACTATTGATGACAAAAAGTTAAATTAGCGAAAATCATTATTTTCTTTATGTTATTTGACCTGAGATCACCACTTCTAACTAAATCTAAGAATGATATGTTCCTTGCTCCATAAAATCAATATTAAATAAATTATAAATTGTTCTTCTACAGAACAAGGGCTATATTCTGGATAGTAACACAGCTAGCTCCTCATCAGACATCTTAACTTCAACATAAGATCTCAAAGATGCAGCAAGTTTTGCACCTAATAGATGTTTACACTGGAACAAAACCACACAGTTCACATTGTATACTTGAGTACTAGAGTAATAAAAATGTTAATAATCAACTGAATATGATGAAACAAGTATATGGCCTTAAACAAAGCTGTTCACCTCTGTTGACAACATCATAGAAGAACGAACAAGCGCAAAAGTTTTCAGCAAAACACAGATACTGGTCTTTTCATTGGGATTCCCTTATAACCTAAACAAGTGGACAATGAATACATAACCAATATCAAACAAATGAATCATTCCTTAGATTCTCAAAAGTCAAAACATTCAGTATTTAAACATCAAAAAATTGACACTATCCAATTATCTCCATCTTTTACATTTTATCTTTTTCATGTACATGTATCTCAAACATAATCTCCTAAGAGGACAACAAAAGTTGTCCCACTTTAGTTGTCCAGCATCCATTTTCCCTATCAATATGCAAACCCTAAAAGTTTTATAAACAAATTCAAATTTTGAAAACCAGAGACAACATTTTTTTTTTGTTGCCAAGTTTTAGCTTATATAAATCATCACAACTCTAAACTTTTTCACATCCCAAATTTTACACCCACCTTACATCTTTCTATATTTCTCTCTTCCCTTGTACTAACATCACCCATCCAATTTATCACCTTTTTTTTTGTTCCTATCTCTCTTTTCTGTGAGCTAGTGGGGGGTGTAAAAAATGATTTTTGAAATCATATATCAGAATTTTAAGCAAAATTCCACCTATTCAATGCAATGGAAGAGATGTGGGAAGGTGAAACCTGAAAGATAAACCTTCCACTAGGGTGAGCAGATATCTTGCTGACACCTCTTTGATCAACAATTCTAGTGGCTCCCTCAAAGTTCTTCCAAACAAGAAATGCAAACTGGTTTCATTTTGCACGGAGACCAAAACACACAACTTGAATTGAAACACAACGCATGATAATAATGATTAGGAAACAACACAAGGAAACGGGAAGCAATTGACTTACATCCAAAGTTGATCATCATTGAGTGTGACATGAAAATAAGAGGGTCTTGGGTCATGAGTCAATAATCCAAAGCAAGGTTTTAAAAAACAGTGCAACCAGAACATGAAGGAATATTGGGTTTCAGCAACCACATCGTGATTGCAATTGTGGCTGCATTTATATGCACTTTTCTATAATATCAAGGATTGCTACAAAACCACAATTGCAACCACAATACACATCAAGGTTTATTGGGTTTTCACAACTGCATTACTGCAATTGAGACCACATTAGCAGCATTTATATTCAATTTAAAACCTTTTATTCAAGCAAGTGAAGTTACTTACCCGCGTGTGTAGACTCAATTTCCTTCTATATTGCCTCCGCTACCTAACTGCTTGCACTCATTCTGTATTAGTACCTTTTTTATGCTATTAAAACCAGTGAGGTGCCTAAAATAAATCAAACAGACGAGTACAGGTTTAGTTTCTTTGCAGAACCTACATAAAGAAAAACATGGTATAGCAAATTTGCTTTTTAGGTACAGACTCCAGCACCACAAAAATGGCACCTAGTCCAAGCTTTGTTTCCAAATGTCAATAGACCATTTCTGCTGCAAAATTTATAAACAGCAACAGACCAACGCAGACTTTATCTCCTGCCCTCTTTCTGTTTGACACATTGTCAAAATCACATGAAATAAACAAATAAGTATCCCTTCGGAAACCAACTGTGTCTACTGCATAAAACATTCCTCCTCATGTCACACATACCAACTCCTTGTATTCCTTCCCAAATGAAATATGACAATATACGATTTTCTGTATTAATTAATTGGTTATTATAAGAGTGATTAATGAAGACAAGAAGAAAAAATCTGTAGTAATGAAACAACCAACCAAACCACGCTTGCAGACTTTACCATTCTGTAGCAAAATGAGGTAATGTTCTCACACGTTTTCAAAATCACTTTTCAATAAATAAATGAGCAATTCAATTAAAAAAAATTGTAATAACATACTAATAACAATTAACCAATCTAAACCTACATACATGTAAGAGATAATTTTTCCCGAATGTTAGAAATTAGAATCATTTGCAAGTAACTTAGCATACCCATTACCCTGTTACTGATGGCTGTTGGGATCGATGGTAGAAAGCCTTCTTCAATGATTTCGTTGCAGATTGACAAAGGGGTAGGGGATTAGAGGAGTGTATTTTTTGGGTTAGTCAGAGAAGAAAAATCAAAAGTGGAGTGCATTAATAAATAGGGAAATGCAATTAGTAATACTGTAATAGTCTATTTGCTTCAATGCCTTTTCAACGCTACTTGGGCTTTAAACTTCAGTCAACTAGTATTTAGGCTCTTACTATCTACACCCTTTTTTCTAGGTACACCCCATTATTCTCTTTCTCCTAAAAAAAGTACACCCCGTTTTCTTTTCCAAAAATGTATTTTCGGAATAGCATTTATTCTGGAATGCATTTTTGGAACTATGATTCATAATTACAAAAATATATTTATAGAATAGGTATATGTTATCCTAGAAAGACATTTTTAGTAATAATAAAATATCACTTAAACATTAAGATTATTGACAAGATAATCACTTATCTTAAATCTCATATTTATTAGTCTTACTTTCATTTTATCATTATTACTATTTAATTTCTATATAAAATCTTATTCTTATCATATCTTTATTGTTTTTTAAACTCTAATTTTAAACCATTTCACCATATATTTATTATATAATACATCGTTTTCATCAATATTATATAATATTTTAACACATGGATCTCAAAACAAGATTATCATCCAAACCGATCATACATCATCTTTCATTATCAATGCATTCTCACACACACACACACACACACATACACACAAAAACAAGTTAATTACACGATAATGACAAGATATATAAACTTCATTCATTCCATTTAAGGTTCATATACACCTCAAGAAGCAATTAAGATTGAATTTAAATTGAAATGCATCAAAGGAAACTTGACAAGCACTCATGTTTAAGCCTACATTTATCTATGCTTAAGCCTAATCCATATATGCTTAAGCTTAATCACGTTTAAGCCTAGATTCACCTATGCTTAAGCCTAGATTCACCTACTCTAAAGCCTAAAATCCAACAACCACATTTTCTTGATAGACATTTTCGCTTAAGCAAAAATCACCCTTAGCTTAAGTGTAAACATTTGCAGAACTTTGAATTTCTTGAGTAAGACCTCAAATGGTTTCTAAATCAAACCCCAATCACATTACACATCATATATCATACATAAAAATCATTCCACACCCAAAAGCAACATTTCAAGCATCAACCACTCATACATACCATTTAATCAAAGTAAAACTTTCCTTACCTATCAAACTCAATGAACTTGCTTTGAGATGAAGAAAGGAATGAAAGAATGAGACTTTGGGCCCCATATGCAAGCTTTCACTCACTCCTAAAATAGTTCTACATCATCCACACCACCTAAACCCCAAAAGTCAACATAAAACACATCAAAACCTAAAAAAGAGAACACTTTTATGAAGCTTTGGAAAGTTCCCATGGAGGGAAACAAAAATAGAGGATGAGAGACAAAAGAGGAAGGTCTCTTACCTTTAAAATCAGTCCAAATTCGGAAAAAAAAGCTTATCAACAAGGTCCTTGGTGCTAAGGTTTCAAGGTCTCACACTCTCTAATAATGGGTTGTCTTGGAGAAGAAGAAGAGTCTGAAATGAGAATATTTTGTGTTATGATTCAGTTTTGGGACAATAAAACTAAGTACATGACTCTTCCTCTTCCTTCTATTCACACCCTATCACTTCCTAAGCTCACTCACTATGTTCTCTTCACTCAAGACCCACTCATCTCAGCCTAAACACTCTAAAACTTATTATTCACACCCTAAACACAATTTTTAACATTTGTAAGCATAATCATACGTTCAAGCACCATAACATCATCTCATAGTTAATTAATTAATTATGAATCTTAAATTAAATTTAATTACTCTTCAAATTTAATTAAAACCACTAAATTAGGCATTACGAGAAATATAATGTTACATTACTCCTCAACAAGAAAAAAATTGTCCTTGAAATTTGCTTGTTAAGGAAATACTATAAGCATTATCCAAGGCACAAAACTCCTTTGTTCTTTGAAGGTCTTGATCTTTCCCCTCGCGATCTTTTGTTTGGTCAAGTCACATCTTTTCGTCGAGTGATTCACCCAAATTCCCTCACCTTAATCCTTTTAGATAAAATGTCCTAACCAATTTTCCACCTTGCTAGTATCGTGTAACTTTTTGATAAACCTTGATCTTTACCGAAATTTCGTAAAGCATGCAAATCCATTTTTCAAAAGGGAGCGTTCAAAACACAAAAGGGTTGAACTTAAGCTTTCAACAAGCTTCTTTTAAAAAAAAAACATAAACCACATTTTTTTATCCATTTTCTAGAGAGTTTTCAAATCATGTGAAAACATAGATAAATCAAAACTTTCAACATGATCTAAAACATCAAAACTCTTTTACATTAGGTCTTTCAAATGACACACCCATAATATGTCTAACAAACATCTCAAAATGTTTTTCTCAAAAATATAGGAAGGTGTAGGTCACTACTAAGATGTAACAGGATTTCCTACAGGGTTCATAACTCTACTCAATCTAATCATCATCAGGTTTCTCATACTATAAGGTCTCACTTCAAAACATTATCCTTACTCTTATGGTTATAATCTCTACTAAGGTATCCATCCTCACACCAAAACTAAATACCAACTCTTACTAAGGTACAAGATCTTAGAGTAGGAAATTATTGGGCTTTAGTCATCACTCAAAGCTTTGACCCTTCTTACCACTAGCTACAAAGGAAGCTCAACACACTTACTCTCTAGATGACTCCACTAATATCACATCTCATGGTTGAAACCAAAATCTAGTGCTAGAGGTTGAGGATCAAAGTCCTACAAGTTTCTAACTTGGTTTGGTAAAAAACAAAGGCTTGACATCATCACACAATTGTGGGTGTTCTCGACAAGAACATCTCATACTCCCTTATTAACACAACATTACCCTACCAGCAAACTAGCAGATGGAAACCTCTAAGATAAGGATTGGCTGAAAAAAAACAACGAATGATCATGGATAAAACTTCGCCAAGAAGAAAAGAAGATACAACCAAGAAACAAAAACGTGCAAATGTTCATTGAAACGAAACTCATTTGAGAACAAGGATGATGAACTTTTTAATGCAATCATGAAACTTTATCAGGCCCTTAAACATCCATGTTATAATCAAAGAAATATGGCAAAACACATTTTGATCAAGAGTAAAGGTCTGAGAAAGACATTACTACTTTTGGAAAAACAAGACCAAATGGACAAACTTCTATTTTCAAGAACAACTTTGAAATCAATTTCATATTTGAGAAAAAAAATTCAAAAACTGAAGAAATGTATGCAAATGATTAAACATTTCAAAACTAATTTCCACCAATGAGGAAGTAGTAAATATTCCTATCAGAATTAGGAAATCGCTAAACGCTTCTCCACCTTTAGAATTAAGTTCTAGAATTTTTATAGAAAAACATCACATGAATGATAACTAACTTTCAAATCATTAAGTGGTTAATGGTAATGCAAAGAGGACAAAGAAAACCATAAGATGACAACTTCACAAAATGATTTCAGAACATATGGGGCTATAAAACATAAATCATGCATAAAAAGAGGCAATTTTTCTTTGCATAAAAGGGATAAAAAAACAAGTGAAATACATTGCAATTGAAACAGTAAAACTAATCGACTTTGAAAACAAAAAACTACCATTGAGAGAAAACACAACAACATAAATGAACAACAAATTTAAACACCAAACCTTTTCAAAAATAGTTTAAGTAAATAAGTTAAAACATGTTTAAATGATGAGACACAACAAAATATATAGAAAACAAGACTTATAAATTCAAAATCTCTGTAAAACCACTTTAGGTAAAACAGTAAAACACCATCTTCATTTTTAAAAGAACACCAATTTTAAACTACATCAAACATGTTAAAACATTAAAAGAAACAAAGAAATAATAATAATAATGTCATAAAAGCATCACAGGTTATATAAAAGGAAATCTCGTTAAGCGCAGGGAACTGGCCTAAGGGTTATTAGCCTCAACACATTCTATCTGAGATAAGTTCTCAATCTAGGGAATTTTAGCCTCACTCAAGTCTTCATCTATCACAATCCATTTGATCAATACATGACAGACTTGAGGATTCTCACACAAAGAATTGTGACAACCTGTATCTTGTTATAAGTCTCTAATAGTGCAAACTAATTAAGAATTATAGTGAGATCACATAAGTATACTCATCGACTACAATCATTCTCCCCTGGGAATAACTGTACTTAATGCACAACAAACACCATACCAGTGATTTCCTTAGAGAATAACCTAAATATGGTTCAACAGTTAACAATCATTCTCTAAAGAAAATGATTTCATGACACACAACAAAGGAAACTAAGGACTTATTTTTCAATAAGTCTATTATACAACGTCGCCTCCCACCTTTAGTGCCCCAACATGATTTTGAGGTGATCAATCTAACAATCTCATTGTAGCCACTTCTAGTGGACTAGATAACACAACCAAAGGATTTTCTAACTCTAGTTAGAGATTCAACACACAACTGGGACACCCAAAACGTCATATTTGACTCATGGAAATGTACCCATAACAAAACAAACAACCAAAGCTACATAATAGAAGACATAATAGACCTATTCCCCATAGGTTTGTTCCCAAAAGACATGACTAGATTTGATACCATAAATTTAAGATCCGCCGCCATTACATGGAACTATCAATTATCTCAAGCAAAAGAATTTATTTTAATTCCTTTAAAACTCTTCGATTAATGTAATTATGAAAATACTTGTAAACTTTTTGTGACTCAAAAACCAAAAGTTAAGATGTAAGATGTCAAGATAAAATATCATGTGATATATATATATATATACACACACACACATGTGTGTGTGTGTGTATGTGTGTGTATACAATTGAAGACCAATGATATTTCAACATAACATAAACTTATACAACATCATAGCAAATCATATCTCCTCAGAACATGCATATAAATATATACAATTCTATAAAGGTAAACTTCCTAGACTTTAAGCTGGTAAACACTATACAAGATGTTAAGAAAGAAACAACAAACAAAGACACATATTCACATCCTGGTACATATATCCACGAAGTCTCTAAAGACATAGGGCCACCTCCTAGTCATCCGCTCCCTAAGTACATCAGATACGGGATCATCACAGACACGAATCACACATACAACAACGCAATGGTAAGTTTAGCAAAAACAAAGATACAAAAATGATATACCACTTAATAGTTAAAGCATAAACAAACACCATCATATGCATATAGAACATAATATTTGAAAATCATACTTAAGGCACAAATCTTAGAAATTCATACAACAAAACATCTCACAATAATTATAAAATCATCAACCATTTCATCAAGATTAAATCATCATCGTCATGATTCATCCATCAAACATCATCGTCATTAGACCATCAATCATCAACACCAAAGATAGATTCGACTCCATGGAGATTTCACCTCCTGAGCGATTAACCTAAGTGCATCACTTACCATAGTCACACCTTGACCATTCAGGGAGACTCAAATTAACACTACAGAGGAAGTGTGATTTTATAAAAAATGGATGAGTGTGGATAGTGGTTTACCTTGATAACTTGCAAATACCTTAACCTATCAAGAGATTTTTCCATTCATTCATTTTATAGGTCCATTATTGTTAGCCACTACCAACAACATCTAACAATAGGTTAAGGGCCCACTAAGCACCCTTAACCTACGTGCCTACTCACAACAACAATAACAACTAAACTTGAAATCCTTGAGGTTTAAGATATGACACATTCATACCCACCATCTCACTTATGGTCATTTTCAAGGATCTAAGTTTCACCATTAACAACAATCCATCCCATATACACTGAAAATGATCACTAATCCTCTTCGAAAGTAGTTCTCAACAGTTTAACATGTCATTTGGAGTTAAAACATAGGGGTGATACTCAGAAAGATGCCCCACTAGACGAGACCCCGGGTCACTTTAGTGAGACGAAGTTTTGGCATGGAACTCACCTTCCCAAATATGCCATTTTCCAACAACAACAAAATCTTCCCAAAAGATACAGTTAACTTCTTTGCACACATATGGATGGTTCTCAAAACAAGATTATCATCCACAACAATCGTACCATATTTCATTATCAACGTATTCACCTCATCATACAAAATTCATATAGATTCAATTCATCATTAATTCATCGTTCATATCTCACTCACTAATCATGAACTCTTACCTAGTTCATTAATACCACGAGACTTTTCACAATCTAAGTTCTCATACTTAAAAACCAATATCACCATATGAATATAAATTACATGAGAATAACAAGAATCCAACTCAATTACACAATTAAGAGTATATCATACCACGACAAGCAAGACATATACATATTTCACCACTTCGACAATTAGCATTTATCAATCTTCATGTTCATACATTTACTCAAACATAATATAATCTTCTTATATTAGTTAATTACATGATAATAACAAGATATATAAACTCCACTCAATCCATTTAAGGTTCATATACACCTCAAGAAACATTTAAGATTGAATTTAAAGTGAAATGCACCAAAGGAAACTTAACAGGCACCCACGCGTATGCCTAGATTTATCTATGATTAAGCCTAGATCCATATACGTTTAAGCTTAATCACGCTTAAGTCTAGATTCCTTTACACTTAAGCCTAGATTCACTTACGCTAAAACCTAAAATCCAACAACCACATTTTCTTGACAAAATTTTTGCTTAAGCAAAAATCACCCTTGGCTTAAGTGTAAACATTTGTAGAATTTTGAATTTATGGAGTAAGATCTCAAATGACTTCTAAATCAAACCCAAATCAAATTACACATCATATACCATACATTCAAATCATTCCACACCCAAAAACAACATTTATCATCGATGCAATCATCATTCACATTTTTTATTTTTCTTATCAAGGAATAGATTGCTTTAAGCATGAACGACTCATACATATCATTCAATCAAAGTAAAGCAAGCTTCCCTTACCTATTAAACTCAACGAACTTGCTTTGAGATGGAGAAATGAAAGAAAGGAGACTTTGGGTCCAAGATGCAAGCTTTCCCTTACTCTTATAGTAGTTCTACATCATCCACACCACCCAAAACCCAACATAAACACATCAAAACCTTGGAAGAGAACACTTTTATGAAGCTTTGAAAAGTAGTGGAGGAAAACAAAAATGGAGGATGAAAGGTCTTAAATAAGTCCAAATTCGAAAAAGAAGCTCAACAACAATGTCCTCTTTGCTAGGGTTTCAAGGTCTCATACTCTCTACCGATGGATTGTTTGGGAAAGGAAGAAGAGAGTAAAATGAGAATGTTTTGTGTTGTGATTCAATTTTGGGTCAATAAAAATGAATATATGACTCTTTCTCTTCCCTCTATTCACACCTCGTCACTTCCTAAGCTTTGCCACTATGTTCTCATCACTCAAGATTCATACATCTAAGCCCAAACTCTCTAAAACTTATTATTCACATCTCATATTCATTTTTCACACCCATAAGCATAATAATACATACAACCCCTGCACCATCATCTTATAATTAAATAATTAATTAATTACAATACTTAAATTAAATTTAGTTACTCTTACAATCTAATTAAAACCATTATATCATATCTTTCATAAAACATAATGTTACATTTAATCCTCTAAGTTTGCATTTTTTTTTTCATTTTTGATCTCTGTAAGTACAAACTTATGAGAACTATAAATAAAAAAAATTAAAATTTGAAGGAACTAAAATTGGAAAAACATAAATTTTCATAGACTAAAAAGGAATCAAAAACTTAAAAGAACAAAAATTAAAAAAACACCAACTTCCAAAGACTAAAATTAGAATAATGAACTTACAAAAACAAACAAAAAAATGAAAAAGCATTAACTTACCAAAATCAAAAACATATTTAAGCTAATAAAAAAACACTTCTTTATGATTAGAAATTCACTTCTTTATATTAGTTACAATTACAATTGATGTAAAGAAATCACTTTTCTATATTAGTTATAATTAATGTTAAAACTCAAAAATCATCTATCTATACTAAATAATTTTCAAAAACACCTAATTCGATATAAAGTTTTAAGAAACCACCTAATTGATAAAAAAAGAAATCCTAATTCTACAATTGTTTGGTAGAACAATCGATATTCACTGTCGCGGCAAAAATATAGAATTTTCAATTTTGTTTGATAGAGCACTACATAGAAATTTGATAGATTTTTATTATAGAATGTTTAAATTTTTATATATATTTTTAATATAATTTGATTTAAAATATGAAAAAAATTAGAATCTTTTTACAGTATAATTATTATTTTTAGTAAAATTGTAAGATTATTTTCAATGATGCAGAGAGGAATATAGTTACAATTTTAAGATCATTTTCCTTATATAATTGGACTTTGTATCTAAAGTTGCTACCTTTAAATCTGAGTGAGGTGAATTTTTAATTTCCTACTTATCAGTTGCATATAACAGCTAAGCAACGTTCGTGTGAAAAGTACAATTTTTTTTTTTGGTGCCGTCAAGCATTTTTCCTCCGAATTTTCTATTTGTTTCATCTATACCAACAGTGCTTTGAGGCTATCACCGACTATTCCATAAAAAGACGACCAACAACTAATTTTATGTATAAAAAACAATTAATTTTACATTAATTTTATCAATATAATTAATTTGAAAATTTTCAATGAAGATAAATAGAATTTTACTAAATAACACATTATTTTTTTAAGGGAACTAAATATTATATTTGACTTTTAAAAAATGCAGAATACGTTTTAAAAAGGTATACAAATAATCATTAATTAAAAATAATTAAAATCATGACCAGAGATACATTCGAATAAAACAAACATTATAAAATAGTAAGTTTAAATTATTAAATTTTGAATAAACTGTTGTTATGGAAGCCAAATCCAAAAGAATATCATATATTATCATTCGTTGCCAGCTACCAATATACTGTATATAAATAAAATTTGAAAGTAAAACCAAAAGCACAAAACATTGCATGTTAAGATTCACACATTACACGATTTGGGTTGTGTTGTGTTGTGCCTGCCCTGTCCGTGGCATTTTCGTCTTTCTGTAATTTGTTCTTCCCTCTCACACTGTTATTCTTTCTTTCTCTTACTTTCTTATGAATCAGTCTCATCTCATCCCCAACAACCACACATGCAACACCATCAGGTATGTTCTTTCCTTGCTTTCAATTTTGGAAAAGCTTAAAATTTTGAAACTCTTGAAATGAAATTTGCCCAAAAAAACAAAAAAAAAACTAATTGGAACTGGTGCTAGTTCAGCTTGATTTATAACCCCATTCTTGGGCAAACAAATAGGGTTGTCATTTTATTATTATTTTGAAAATTTCAACTTGCTTAAGCTGTGGATCTTTGACTTCAGTTGGAGATTTTGAGTTGTTTTTTTAACCTCTTTTCAGATGATGTTGAGTGAATGCTACTACCCTTTAAGGTACAAAACCTCTGTCTTTGTCAGAGTAGATTTAAAGTTTCTATTTTTATTTTTATTCATTTTTGTTTTTGGATTATTGGTGTGGTAGACTTTGTGATCCGGGGGTTTGTTATCTTGTTCGGTTCAAAGATTTAATGGGGTTAGGTTATCTGAGAATTTAATTGATGGGCTTTATTTTTTGTTTGATTTTGCCTGTTGCTTAGTGTTATTGCTTTATCAGCGGTTATTCCTTGAATAAAAGAATATCTGTGTTTGTTCATCTCACTAATCAGATGCTGAAGGTTCGTTTTGGTGTTCCCTGCAGGTTTTTGACTTCATAGCTGGCGAATTTCTTGCACTTTGCTTGGTTTTTGTCTCTTGACTGCTTGTGTTCTTCGGTTGGGATGAAAGATGATGAAGACTTCGGTTTGATTTTACAATAATAGGATATTGGTATTCAGTGAAGTTAACATTTGAGATACAGAACAAGAGAAAAGAAAATTTGGTGTAACTTTTCTGATTTGTTGGCCTGGGATTGTAGAGGAGTTTGGTTGAAATCTGATCAGGGTTATTGTTTACTGATTTTCGATGGATTCAATTCAAAATAAAGTTTATTACTGCTGTGTTTCTAAGGGTAACAATGTCCTGTATGTGTATGGTGGTGGAGACCAAGAAGTTGAGAAAGTTGCAGTCTTGTGCTTGGAGAGGGCTCCTCCTTTCCACAGGTGGTATTTTGAGACAATAGGTAAAAGAACTTTTGGGTTTTTTATGGAAGATGGGTATGTTTACTTCACAATTGTTGATAAAGGTCTTGGTAACCCGGTTGTTCTTTGGTTTCTGGAGCATGTTCGAGATGAATTTAAAAAGCTAGCTAGAAAAGGTTCAAGAGGAATTTTGCCAAACATGAATTCAATTTACATTCAGGAAAAACTGGTTCCTGTCATTCGTGGTCTGATCACTTCATTGGAGAGTGTTTCACATGGTGGTAGTAATTGGAGAGATGAAACTTCCTTGTCTTTTCAAGTGGATCTGTCTCCATCACCAAGTAATTTGAATGGACAAATTGAAGGTGCTAGTTCAACAAAAGCCCCATTATTGGGAAAATCTAACAAGCCAGATAAGAAGAAAGTAAAAGATCATGTCATTGCTATGAGAGATGTTGAGTTGGAGGAGCATCAGAAATCTACAGATAGAGGAGCAAGGGTTGATTCATGCAATCTGGATGGTGTAAGCCAAGGTGGTGCTGGTGCATCAGTCTCTTTGCAAAAGGATATGGGTTCAATGAGGATGAGATCAGCCCCTCAAAACATTCGTAAGAAATGGTGGCGCCAAGTACGCATTGTTCTAGCTATTGATGCAGCTGTGTGTATATTACTATTTATCATCTGGTTAGTAATATGTCATGGTATATCCTGCATTCGATAGAATTCAAACTTCTTGTGTGACTCTGAAATTGAATCACTATCATATTTGGAACTTGAGATTTTCCATGCATGATCTGATCAGCAACAGAAATTGGTTTCTTTGATGGGGCATGTAAATGGAAGTTACATACTGGTCATGTTGATTAGATCTTTAGTGCTATTTGCAGGCACGTGCTTCTTGTCACCCATATATAGGCATTTTACTTTATAAAGTCTACTGTACAGTTTCATTACTTTTAGACATCTGTACTTGTATATGAATTTTGGGAAGATTTTAAAGGTTCTTGATTGGCCTGTTTCTATAGATTTTTTTCTAAATAGATAATTATTTTCTAATATAGAGATGACGAATATTCTCAAATCTCAAGTTGTATATGTAGAATAATTATGCCACCAAAATTCTTTAGGTATGTTTTGACCACCTCTTATAGCTTAGATATTGTTGCTCATAAAATATATACTTTTAAGGTATATGTCTAAAGTAATTGAGTTTGGAGAACCAAAAACCATACATCAGAAGTTAAAAGAAAGTATGTAGAATTATAAATCATTAAGTATACCATAGAAATGTAGCTATGTGAATTTTAAAATAATATTTTCAAACTAATGAATTATTCAAGATAGCATGTTCCACAACATTAAGTGAGTTTTATATAAGTTTTGTCGAATAGTATGGAGTGTCTTTAAAAGAGTATTAGGAAGTGTGCTACTAGCATTTCTCTTCTGCAAAAAAAAAAAAAAAGAGTAGAAAGAGTTGTTCCTGGTTTATCTATTCACTGTACAAGGAGCTCCTCCATTAAAGGCATATGAAATATGCTTAGCAGTTAACTGTAACTTGCTGATCATTGAAGACATTTGGCTTGAACAAAGAACATGATTTAGAATTTTCACACTACCGCCCTAGGCAAGAATCTCTAAAGTTGCAGCATGTATAAGAGCAATGATAAATGTCCACCCCAAAATGGGCTGGATTGAGGTGGAAAAAAGAGAGATAAAAGAAGAAAGGTAGAGAAAGAGAATGATAGGTGTGATTGGTGATGTTATAGAAAAAGAAGAGATAAGAAAATGCATTAAAAATGAGAAGGAAGAGAAAGCAAGTGTATGTTGAGTATTTTCCCATGTATACTGAGATTGTGATTGTCTGCCTAGAATCCAGGCTAGTTTAGCAAAGTGAAAAGCAAGTTTAAATTCAATCTTAGAATCTTAGCAGTTGATGCTAATCTCTACATCAAGAAACAAAGGAATGAATATGCTATTAATAACCTTGCTATCAAGGTTAGTAAAAGGCATAAAAGAACTGCATTTTAAGTCCTAAACCAATACTAAAAGCATTGTATGTTAGGTAGTTTTGAAACCTCAACCCATATAAAAGATGGACTATTGGTCTTTCTCAGCCAGTACTGGCTCGCTCATAATATGCTTGCTTGAGTGATAAACTTGCAAAACACTGTTTCTTTTTCCTTGTTTTTTTTTTTCTTCAATAACACACACACACACACACCACTTTTGTAGCTTCTTTGTTGTAGTTGGGTGGATCAACTTGCTTGTGTAGTTGAGAAATTTATATTTTCACCTCAGCTAAACCTTTCTTGATAATGCTAAACTTGTTGCTCGTGCCATTACCCCTTCATTTGATTGATTCTTAAAGAGCATAGCTGGCTCTTGATTTGAAGCTCTATTTGGATTTTATCATCAAGCAGAAATTTCAAACCTATTTGTAGCTCTGATGTGAAATGTTTTTTTTTTTTTTTTTCATTTGATCTTCACATGGTTTTTTGTTCTTACCTCTTCTCTGTAGTAAAACGATTCCATGTAAAAATAAATAAATAAAGGTGCCATCAATTCAAAGAATACCCCATAGATTGAATCAAAATTTACCACAAAAAGTTGAACCAAATTATTGTGCCATCAATTCTAGGAAGAGCCCCATAGATTAGATCATAATTTACCACATAAAGTTGAACCGATTTGTTGAAGGATTTGATTGGTATTGTCCATATATACCGTGATTATTGTCATGTATGCAAATGACAGAATTTATAGGGTGGATTAACATTTTACATTTACCATTTCTTTTACCAGTTTCATCAGAAGAAAACAGTGTGTTGGCATGGTCAAATACGTCAGCAAAACCTTGCTCTTCTTATGTGACTGTCTGTCTTTTCTTTTGGCAAAGTTGTTATGCCTATGAAGAAGTCTGATTACTTGTGAATTTTGAATTACAAGTTAAAATATTCTTTTGGTGTTTTTGATGGTATGTTGTGTCTAACGTAAGAAGGATTCAAGGATTCTGAGATTACAAGTCTGTAACCAGTCAGAGAATAAATGTTATCATTTTCATGATCATGACATCAATAAATTGAATTGGTTCATAAAAGCTCAAGGATAGTGTCATGTACAAAAATGTACTTTTTATCCTTTACTTTATTATGTTTTATTTTCTTCTCACAATTTTGTTATTTGTTTCAAATTTACTTAAAACTCACCAAATACTTTTTAATTGAGAACACCCTTAAAAATAATATTAGTGGAATTTGTTATGAAATTGCATAGATATTGTAGAAACAGAGTTATGAATACAAAGAGTTGTAGATGTGATGTCTGTGTTGCACATATTTGATTATATTTTGTATTTATAATAATTTGCAATGATAAAATTGAAAGAAAAAAAAGAGTTTGTAGAACAGATTTCGATTGAAGAAACAAATGTTAGAAATAAATTTTTCTTGATTATAAAATGTGAAATACGATAAAATAAAAAAACATTGAAAACTCTGTTAATTATTTTTTTATATTAAAATTTTTAAAAACGGTTGTATCTGTGACAATAGTTGGTAACATGCTTTTATAATCGGCGAAATCTTTGAAATCTTCTTTTCTTTTTGTTTAATGAATTGGATGAAACGTCTCTGGATAATTTATTTTGTTGACCGATTCTCTCTAAAGACATAGTCAATTTGCTGAAATAAGTTTGATGCCTCGTAGCTTTATGTACTTTTGGTTTTACCATTTCAATGTTGAGTTGATTGCATGAAGAACCAACGCAATCGCTAAGACACCTGTCACATTTAATAATTTAGGTATCTAATCTTGGTGAAATTATTTATATATGTACAAATAATACTAGTCTTAAAAATAATAGATGTAGCAAAAAAAAATAAAAATACTAGTCTTTAAACAGAGACAAGTAGAGCTGGGGGCCAAACCTTTGAGCATCAATAACGGTAGAATCTGAGATAAATTTTTGGTGGGTATATATTTTTTTTCTTAAACAATAGTTACTTAAAAAAACTACTGTTTATAAAATTTGATTGTGGTCTCACATTCCTCTAATAATAGAAATTAGGCTTAATTAAGTTTTTAATTCCTAAATTTTGGACTAAATTTATTTGCTGTTTGTCCCTTGTTGATCGTCTTAATCACTTGAGGTTCATGTTCCGTCTAATAAGTCAGCATTCTTTTGTGCTTGCATTGTCCAAGGTGGATGCCTCATTTGACATGTTACTTGGTTTGAGGATGCTGCATCAATTGACATAAGTCTCTTTAAGGAAATTCTCCTTTTGAATTATTTATCACTATAGGACTTGGGGGGTCTGTTACTTTAAACTTTGGCTTCTCAAATTGCTGAATATCATAAACCATTTTTTTGTCGAAAAATACCACTGCTTGAAACAATTTTCTTCTTTGCATGATCTCATAGTTTGAAGCCAAATTCATCTCTTGGTTAACTAAGGTATATATATGCATTCCTTTGTCTCAACATTAAGTTTTGCTGTTTCATCTTCATCCTTTTCAATTGATCATAAGAGACTTTATTTTCGGGCCATACTTCACTTGACATCTCTTCATTTAAAAGTGAAAGAGATCGATGAACTAATAAAATAAAATGCAATATATTATATAATTTGTATCAATTCTTTGGTTGCATCTTGAACAATATTCATGCCAAAAGTTCTAGAAGAAATTGTATTTACAAATGTGACTAATAAAAAGTTCCAGATTGTTTCTAATTATAATATTGGTGTCAAAATTTGTATCTCCATAAAGCTATCTTGCCTTCTCTTTTACTTATCTCCATAAAGTTATCCTTTCTCTTCTATAAGTACTTTTAATCTAATTTGTTTTTTTTTAAGACCGCGTAACTTTAAAAATCAATATCAAATATATATTACATTTCATTGAAAAAAGTTAGTTATTAATGGAAAAATGTCAAATTTTCTTTTATCAATGTAACTTTTATTTAACAAAATTTATATTGCTAATATAAAAGTATAAACTTATATCAATATAATGTAATATCTTAATATTTAATATACTAATAATATACATTTATTTTATACTAATGAAATGGTTTATTAATATAATATTATTATTATATAATGTTAATATAAACCTACAATCTATATTAAAATTTTCAATTTTATCTAACGAAGAAAGAAAATCTGAGGACATGCCACGTAAATTCCAGATTGTGCTTTGGACTGTGAATGTTGGACTTTGAAACTGGGTTCCAGGTTTCCAGCATGCCTTACAGATTTTATTTATATTTATAATAAGAATCTAAGCAAATTCACAAGCGAAGCGTTAATTAGTATCATGTCTTTCCGACAAATTTTATAATAATAAACAGATCTTTTCTTTTCAAGGAGATCATCATATTAGTCTCACATCATACAGTACGTGTTCATTTACCTGCGTGAAGGACTTCTGTATAGAAAAAAAAACACTTTTGTGAAGATAAATGTTTTAAAATAAAAATTAAAAAGAAGTTCGGTCAGTTTTTTGCACTTTTTAAAGAAATTATAACTAGTTTGATTTTTATATAGGGCTAGTCTAATCTTAAAGCGGAGAAGCCATCAATTGAGGTATTTTTTTTTTTTAATGCAAGATGATTATCTCATTTCATTAAAAAGAACAACACAAATACAATAAAAAAAACATCATAAAATGTATGGGACTAGCATAGAATCAAGACGCTCGAATTAACGAGTGAGTAACTAGATTGACTTATATGCGAACTAAACTCATAGATGAGTTGTAAACTAAGCTCAGTTTCTGTTTACGCATGGAAATAATGGATCACGTATCAGTAATGGACCAAGATGATGAAGATTTCATATTATCATACACTTGTTTGCAGTCGACTTCAAAACCAACATTTTGTAGGCCTAAGCCAATTTGTCCAGCAGATGGCTTTGAGAAGAGCAGCAGCCTCGACTTCTTGGATGGATGGAACTCATGCATGGTAGGATGAGAGAGCAGTAACAAAATTACCTTGATCAGAGCAGTGTTACAGCCAAAGAAAGTGTGCCAATTGTTTTACCAAAAGGGCACGTAGTAGGGCATTGAACTCCTTTAGTAACCAGACAAGTCAGAAGACAGTCTCTCAATATACTCCCAATTGAGGTCTAAAAACTATTTTTTACTTCTTATTGGTTTTTTAAATATAAAAACATTAGTAATTGCTTAATAATATTAACCTATTAAGATTATTAATAGTTATTTTGTTCTTAAAATAAGGTCCTTCATTCTATATTATGATAGTATTTTGCTTAATTTATTTTAAAAATTTCATTTCTTTTTTTAAAAAAATGTTACGTGCAGTTCTAGGAATTAATGCTCTAAAAAATAAAGTGTATTTTTATTCATTGAAGAACATATAAAAAATAGATTTTAAATAAGTTAATTTTAGGATCTAAATCACAAAATCAAATAATGCATTACTCAATTTTGTTAACTTAACTAACTTATAAGCTAAAAAATTATAAAATTACTAAATAGCTCAAACTATATAGTTTTAAAATGGTTAAACCATTCACTTGTTATTTAATATAATTTCACTATAATTTTTAGTAACTTACTGGTTGGTTCACCTACCTTAAACACTTATTTAATGGAAAATGATGGTGTGAAAATTGTAAATAATTTTTTAAAAGAATCTATACCTATCAAGCAATAATTTTCATTAGTGATTACATTAATAAATAAATGTTTAAGTATGAGACGTATAATTCATTTTGGATTGTAAATTTTTTTTAATAAAAAAAGCAACTATAATTTTTAACTTAAGATAATTGTCTAAATATTGATGAAAATAGTGATAATAATTCCTATAGTAATATCCATTTTAACAATTTTTGTAAAAGTAATTTCGATAATAGTTTAGTTTATGATAACACTACTAGAATTTATAAATTTAACATCGCACGGTTAACATCGATTATTGAAAAAACCGATGTTAACAACAGCACGATGGCATTTTCGTAAATAATTTGAGTTAAGTAGCATTGATTTTGAAAAAATCGATGTTAACATGAGATCGTTAACATCGGTTATTAAAAAATCAATGTTAACGTCAATTGATTAACATCGATTTTTTCAAAACCGATGTTAACATGAGATTGTTAACATCGGTTATTTATAAAACTGATGTTAACCAGGTGATAACATCGATTTTCTTAAAAAAAATTGATGTGTTGTACATGAATTAAAACCCAAAACCCTTTTTTTCCCCACGCCCTCAGTCTCGCAAACAAAGCCTTTCTCTTCTCCCTCACCCGCAAGACCTGTGACCGTCATTTACGACATGTCACCGTCGTCTCCTCCTCACCATCGTCGCCGCTGGGGTTCGTAACCACCGTTGGGGTTCGTTGATGCTGCAAGGTTGAACATCCTTCGTTGGAGTCTGACATCAACGCAAGGTACGTGTTTGCTTCTTTTTTCATTTTTGTGAGCTTTTGCAAGCTTCTTTTTTTTTTCAAAAGATGTTTTTATGTTATTGGGTCTTTGCAAGCTTGTTTTTTTTTTTCAATAAATTGGTGCAGTTTCAAACTAATAAAACTTCCCTAATAATCCTTCATTGTCTTGTGATATGATATCAGTAGTTGAAGTTGCTACTATGACTACAAGTGAGTGTGAATTTTTGTGCTTATATAGATTAAAAAGTGAGACTTAGGGGGAAAAAATCGGATGCTATATTGGTTTGTTAACAGGTGGTTTAAACTGTGTGGATAGCCAGAGGTTTTCATTTTCACTAGCCGTATCTTAATTGACACATAGATATGTCTCCTTTGTCTTTATTCTTTTTCAAATTTGGCATGTAGGGTTTAAGGAGGTTGAGGTTAGTTTCTACTAATTATGAAAGATATGAGATGGTTTTCAGTCAACTTTGAACATGTTGAAGACTTGAAGTTGTTTCTGAATTTTGAATCTTTTACATGGTTTCAGCTGAGAAAACTACCTTTTTGATATATTTATCAAATTCAATATAGCCTTTTATGGTTTGAACTTTGAAGTGTATTTTACCTTCAAGTTTATTGTAGTTGGTAATGCATAATAATCAGAGGTTCTAGCACAATCTAGCTTTAGAGTGTTAGCTTAATGGGCGTATACTATCTCATAGTAAATTATCTCATGAATTTGTTATGGTTTCAATTTTGTTATTAATTATTAGTAGCATTGTTTGTTAGCAATATTTGCTGGTGTAGCCTATCAAGTGGTGAAGTTTTGACTTGATGCACAACTTTTAGGTTTTTTACATTATTACATGGGTACATTTTTGTTCCATTGCATTGATTTGTTGGCATCCTATGCCAAACCTGTGCAATAATGTTATAATAAATAATCAAAAGTTTGTGATAGCTTAATATATTAAGAAATCTTTGGTCATGTGTTTTTCCTAAATTATATGGGATCTTACATTGGTGCCAAAACTAAAATTTATCTTTATCTTTATATATATATAGGGTGCTGTTGGGGATCATCAGGCAAGTGAATTTTCCCTCAATCCCATTTTTCTATCTTTATGTTGGATTTTTGATGATGAATAGAGTTTTTTCTTGCTTATCTGCCCCCATACTTTTTTTATGTCTTGTTTGATGGGGGATGATGTTATTCACAATTAGAGTTATTCTGAAAGTGTCCTCTAATGTTCACAGTTCATTTCCCCCTTTATCTCTGCTATTGTTGCCTCTGAAATTTACACTTTGGATACACATTTTCAACTAAGTCTCAGTGTATCACTACTCTTTTCATGTCAGATTTGAAAAAAACACAGAACCTACTCCTTGTAGCTTTTGCTTAACGTATATCCATTATTGAAAAACACGTTTCCAAATTCACACTTAATTGATGGAAATGATTCTTTAGTTAATATGCTTATTAATTTTAGATGATTTGTGGTTTATGACACTTTTTGAGGGTGAAAGGTTATTAAGTAGAGGCTTATGGTTTATCTGTCAACTAAATTTATAAAAATGTTGTAGAGTATTTTAATTAAATAAAACTATTATTGAGGTGGCTAGCTAGTAAAGTGATATAAGGCTACACAGGGGTAGGACCCCGCAAGTTACTAAAATTTAGTTCAAGAGTCTTATTATAATTAATTAATTAGTTAGTTATGGCGAACACTTGTTGTCCCATTGATAATCTGTGTTGTTTCTTGCGGGAAGTAGCTGCAGAGGTGGTTCAAAAGTCGCAACCACGTGAAGCATCAGTTGTGTTTATTGAGGTATGATCGATTTCAAAACCTAGGATATTTTGTATAGAGTGATGATACAACATAATTGATACTTGAACTCTCTTTTGTTCTAAATACATCATTAACACTTGATATTCTTATTTGTCTTTTTTTTATCACACCATTTACTTGTTATACTTGCATTTTTTTCTCTTTTATCTGTTTTTTACTATGATGTTCATAACTCATTTTTGTTTTGCATATGTGCTTAGGCGAATTTTATAATGGACTAACCGGTGAACCCTGTAGGATTCATGGTTGGATTTTTCTATACTTCTATCTCCCACAAAATACATGCATAAATTAAGAGCCTAATACTTTTTTCTATTTTTCAATTTTCTGTTGAAACTCTAGAGCATACATTACATTCTAGCTGTCCAATTGGATTGTAGCAACACTTAACGCTAGTTCCAATTTTAATTGTGATTAATTAATAAATTAATTAGAAGAGCAGTTTAAGAAGGATTAATTTGTTATTAACAATGATAGTATTGTATGCAATTGAGTTGGAGAAATGAGTGGAATGATACCTGCCATGGCTTTGGCTAGTATGCACTAACATATAGATTGCCATGGCTTTGGCTCTTATTCGACTGGGAAAAATTTTTGGTAGAAGGAGACCTGGAACTGGGCCAGCCCCAAGAGCAAATGTTAAGACAAACCTGCATGAAATAAGTATAAATTAAGTGTTCATATGCCAACAATGTCTTCCTGGAAGGCTTGCATGCACCCATAGTCTAGAGTGACTATATTCGTAGAATCATAGTTGCATACTCACAGTAACATAGCACCAATAGAAAAGTACTAAGCTCCCATGTTTGATACAAGTGAGGTTGCTCCTGTGGCTTGAAGGATCAATGCTATTTTCATTCTCATGCATCTTCTTGTTGTAACTATAATGATGTAATGATCTCTTAATAAATGGGGAATGCTCTTTCCATTTTGTGTGCAGTTCAAGTTTGAAAGCAGATCAACTTTTGTTGCTACATTTGTGGTGTTTTGTGTCTTGTTGTGTAATTAAATGATAGTTATTTCTTTATCGTAGGAGCCTTGCCTGTTGTCCCATATACGAATTTATAACAAGTCTGTGCTTGAGTAAGAAATCATGGTTGGCTTATGTTACAAGGTTGGTGGCTGAAAGTTGTCAAGCAATTATCATTGGCAATTCATGTCCTTTTTGTCACGTGTTTTTATTAAGCTTGTGTGTGTGTCAACTGTCAAATCCTTTAGGGTCCATTTTTTTTGGCTAGTCAATGTTTTATTAAGAAGGAAAGTATATATAAGGTATGCGTGCATGTAGCCAACATTTTTTTAGGTTTGATTGTTTTTGAACAAATGCCAATATATAATCCAATGACCAAACAAATTAACCAGTAGGTGTGAATCCTGCAGGTTTTGATGATGTCGAAAAGAATTCACTTGATAATGATTGTCATCATCAAAAAGGGGGAGAATGTAAATGTATGAATACATGATTTTGATGATGTCATAGAATAATCAAACAAGGTTGCTTTCAAGATTACCTCCACAACACTTGTTGAACAAGTGGTATCAGAGCAGGATTCTTATTTAAAAACTTCAAGAATAATTATGGTCCCATCTAACTTTTCATTTCCTAAGGGAAATTCTATTAATAGGCCTCTTATGTTCAATGGTGAGGGTTATCACTATTGGAAAACCCAAATGCAGATCTTTATAAAAGCCATAGATTTAAATATATAGGAAGCCATCGAAATTGGTCCATTCATTCCTACAATGGTAGTGGGAAGTGCAACTATAGAAAAACCTAGAGAAGAATGGGACGATGATGAAAGAAGAAGGGTTCAATACAATTTAAAGGCAAAAAATATAATCACTTATGCATTAGGCATGAATGAATATTTTAGAGTCTCAAATTGTAAAAATGTAAAAGAAATGTGGGATACATTACAAGTAACCCATGAAGGCACAACTGATGTCAAGAGATCAAGAATAAACACTCTCACACATGAATATGAACTGTTTAGAATGAATCAAAATGAGACCATACAAGATATGCAAAAGAGATTTACACATATAGTTAATCATTTTGCATCACTAGGAAAAATATTTCCTAATGAAGATCTCATTAACAAAGTGCTAAGATGTTTAAGCAGACAATGACAACCAAAAGTAACAGCAACTGCATAATCAAGAGATCTTACTAACATGTTTCTTGCAACTCTCTTTGGAAAAATTCAAGAACATGAAATGGAACTTATGAGACTCCATCAACATGAAGAAAATGACAAAAAGAATAAAGGAATTGCACTCAAAGCCTCATCATCTTCTATTCAAGAAGAAAGTGACAAAGAAGACTTGAATGAAATAGAAGAAGATGATGATTTCATATTTTTTATGAAGAGATTCAATAAGTTTCTGAGAAACAAAGGAAATCAAACATAAATCCCAAGAAGAAAGGAGAAGATTCTTCCTTAGCCCCAAAATGCTATGAATGTGATCAGCCTAGGCACATGAGATTCGATTGTCCTGTCTTTAAAAAAAGAATGGAAAAATCCGACAAGAGAAATTTCAAAGAAAAGAAAGAAAAGAAAGCATACATCACTTGGGAAGATAATGACATAGATTCTTCAAGTGATTCAAAAAAGGAAATCATAAATCTGGGTCTCATGGCTAAAAACTGTGAAAGCAGAGAAGAGGTAATGTCTTCTAACTATGCCTTATTTATTTCTTTTGATGAACTCCAAGATGCATTCACTGATTTGCATAAAGAATCTGTCAAACTTGCCAAATTAGTTTCATTTTCTAAGAAAACTATTTCAAGTTTAGAAAAGGAAAATTTGAAATTAAATGAAGAGTTAGAAAATCTTATCTAAAGTTAAAATTTTAAAATTAGTAGATAAAAACCAATCTTCTACAAAATGTTTAATACAAGAAAACACTAAAGCATCTCATTCATGTGAATGTTGTGATAAATTCAAAGAAGAAATTGTATATTTAGAAATTGCTCTTGCCAAATTTACTCTTGGTAAAAATAATTTAGATATTATATTTGAAAAACAAAGATGTGTTTCTTATAAGGCTGAATTAGGATATAATCTTGAAAATAAACAAAAGATGTATGAAAATTCCTTTGCCTCCACTCAAAAGGCTAGTTCTCCCTTGTTAACATGCTTTTACCGTGGTAAGAATGATCATAGTACATCAACATGTTATATTAGAATGAATGGTAGTACCATTGGAAAAATGGTATGGGTTCCAAAAGGATTTTTACTCAAAACTAACATACAAGGACCTAGGAAAATTTGGGTACCAGAATCAAAATATGATTATAAAAATGATGGACTCCTTGAAGCAAAGTTGATACATTGATAGTGGTTGCTCCAAATACATGGCGGGAGATGCATCAAAGTTTATTCATATTTCTCCCAAAAATAGTGAATATGTGATCTATGGAGACAACAAACAAAGGTAAAATTGTTGGAGTTGGAAAAATAGGTACGAATCCCTCTACCGCCACAGAAAATGCTTTACTTATTGATGATTTTAAGCATATTTTATTAAGTATTCATCAATTATGTGATAAAGGTCTTTTTGATATCATTTGATTCTCATATATTCCAACAAGCGACATCATTTTCTTTTAGGCCATGAAATGATACTTGAACAGTATGACATCTATACTCTTTTAATTCATTATAAATTGTTGAATGATTTTCTCTTCTCTGCTCATGATTTGTTTTTGATGTTGATAAAGGGAGAGAGATAGATAAAAGATAAGATAGTAAGGGTTTATGAGACAGCTTTTTATATATGAAATCTATGCAATCTTCAATTGTTTCATATAAGTAATCATTGCAAAATCAAGAGGGAGTAAACTATATAGATAGATATTCTTTTGTTTTTACTCCTAACCTACAGATGGTTGTCATCATCAAAAAGGGGGATAATGTGAATCATGCAGGTTTTGATGATGTCAAAAAGAATTTGCTTGATAATAATTGTCATCATCAAAAAGGGGGAGAATGTGAATCATGCAGGTTTTGATGATGTTGAAAAGAATTCACTTGATAATGATTGTCATTATCAAAAAGGGGGAGAATGTGAATGTATGAATACATGATTTTGATAATGCCAAAGAATAATCAAACAAGGTTGCTTTCAAGATTACTTTAACAAACATTCAAAGGTTAAGCATTGCTTCAAGATTAATATAAGGTTGATTCATCAAACAAGCATTGCTTCAAGATTAATTAAAGATCAAGTTTTTGCCTCAAAACAAAGTGTTTCCAAGAGATCAAGGCTCTGGTAGTCAATTACTAGGCAGTGTAATCGATTACCAGAAGACAATTTTGAAAAACAACTTTTAAAAAGTGTTTTGAATTTGAATTTTGAATCATGTAATTGATTACCAGATGTTTGTAATCAATTACCAGCAATGCCACTTCAGAAAACACTTTAAAAAGTCATGACCCTTCAAAATATAACTGTGTAATCGATTACTAGAAACCTGTAATCGATTACCAGTGAAGAATTTCAGAAAAATCTTTTTGAAAAGACATATATCTTCAAACCATTTTGAAAAGGCACGAAGGGCCTATATATATGTTTGTCTGACTTTGAAAAGCAAGAGAAAGATATTCTAAGATAACTTCATTGCCAAATGCTCTCTCAACAACTATTGGACAAACATTTGCAAATCTATTGAAAATTCATCTAGGAACTTCAAATTGTATTATCATCTCTAAAAGAGAGAAATTCCTCTAGGATCTTCAATTTGTATCATCCACTTTAAAGCAGAGAAATTTTTCTGTTCATCATAGAAAGTCAGTTGTAATCAAGAGACTGGTTGTCTCTTGGATTATAAAAATTGTAATCAAGAGACAGGTTGTCTCTTGGAGAATCTTTGAACACAAGGGTGAGGGATCCCAAGGTGTGTTCAAAGTCTATAAAGGATTTACAGAGATAGTGAAAAATCTCAAGTGGGTTGCTTGAGGACTGGATGTAGGCACGGGAAGTGGCCGAACCAGTATAAATCGAGTTTGCATTTCTTTCTTCCCTTATCTCATTTATGTTATTGCAATCAATTTTTATCTTGTATGTTTAAAGAACATTATTAAATTGATTGCTGCTTCTTCTTTTGCATTCTAAGCCTATCATTTAGAAGGGGGTTAAAACTTTGTTAGTGAGAAATTTTAAAACTTAATTCACCCTTCACTTAAGTTATTGAGACCACTTGTCCAACAGTAGGTATAACAAAAAATTGATACATAGGGTGAAATTGTTTTTGAAGTATGTTATTCATACATAGGGTGATAAGTTGCTACTTTGAATCAGAACAACACTAGGTCACTAACCTATTTGTTCCAAATTTCAAGCCTTAGCAATTATAATTCGTATGTCATATGCACATCTAAGGCTTGCAAACTCAGGAGTTAGAAATAAAATACTGATTCTAAACTAGGAATGGTTTGGTAAAACACTTGATTGAATAATAGGATCATAGGAACAAGGTTGAGAATTTGTGCCTTGTGGCAATCCAAGACCATATTTATCACTTAGATGGTCACTATCACAAGTTCAGTTGGTACTCAGAGATCTTGTAAATGAATATGGTGTTAACAGCCATGTGGGTGAAAGGTGCGTGTTACTTAAAATACACATTTAAATATCATTGCACATAGTCTTAAGAATGGTTATCATGAATGGCAGGGACTAAAACCGAAGTCTGTGGATGAATCAAATTAGGGATAAACCATCCATTGTGTCCTTACATTTTCTGTAGTAGCCAACAACATCAGGTTAGGAATCATATTCCTATATGTATATCAACTTGGCATCTTAGCTAATTTCTTATTTGAAAATTGATCTATTCACTTCTTTTGGCTTTAGGAAATGTGTCTAAGATTGTTTTGATTTTAATGATCATTTTTATTAAAAATCGATATTATTTTATAACCAACAACATCAGTTTTTAAAAGAACCGATGTTGATAGGCATACAACATCAATTTTTACAAAAAAACCGATGTTGTCTACATATACTAACATCGGTTTTGGTAAAAACCAATGTTTGATATGAAGATATATTACTATTTTTTATAATTTTTATTATATAACATCGGTTATTTCAATAACCGATGTTGTAATTTTATATTAACATCGATTTTGGAAAATCAATGTTAATGGTATTACTTTCAACGTCGGTACTTTCAACATCGGTTAATAACCAATGTGAAAAGTCCTTAATAACCGATGTTGAAATCCTATTTTTTAGTCGTGTAATTTTGATAGAAAGGTCTTTTTGATAATAATAATTTAATGATAAGTTCAGTCATACATGTTGTAACAGTTCTAGTAATAATTTTGATAGTAATAAGCAATGATGATTGGATAAAAGCATAGTTTAGAGAAGAAATGGAGATTTAAAAGAAATAAGAGTTTATAGAAATGCAAAAAAGTAAATGAAAACAAATTTTATTAAAAGTGACACCAATACATACACTACAACCTTTGAACTGATAGCCATTTTTGTGTGAGTAACATAAGTGGTGTATGAGGATTTGAGTGGTAGTAATTCAACCTAACAAAAAATGGTTGTCGAAGGTCTTATTTATAGGCTTCTAATACTAACGGTCGAATTATATGATTTCGATACGTGTACAATAATACTAACTTCCTACATCTAACGATGTTACTTGTTTCATCTTATTCCTTTGCAAAGAAACTATTGCAATTGCTCCTTTTGAATTCAATTTTGTCATTCCGTCTAAGCGCTTCTTTTTTTGCATGTATTACTTTTTACTAGAGCATGTTAGCGACAATGAATAAACGAATCAAGACAACCACACTTAAGCTCTAAGGGCCAACATTGGATACTCATAGATTGAAAATGGCTTCTGCTCGAGAGAAAAACTACCATGTAGAAGAGACTCACACTTGATGGAAAAATTATCAGAATATAAGTATGAGGTAAAGTCTCATATTGGATAGGAATGGAAAGATTGAGCACCATATAAGTGAGGATAAGACTCATAAACTTGAATCTTAAGATTTTGGATTAAAGTATGATGTTAGACTCACTTATATGATTGCTCACCCTTAGATAACATCAAAATAAGTTTATGGAAATAGCACTCATGAGAATACTTAACCCTTTATGCTTCCTTTAGCTTTTCAATCATTCTTCCCCATCGAAATATATCAACCATAAAAAATAAACTAAAATTTAGAAATTTAGAAATTTTTCATAGAAAAGGTAACAATGGATTGCTCGAGTTTTATTTATTAATTTATTTTTAGAAATTACAACAATATCACATTCTTTCTTACGTAGAAGTACTAGTAAGTTGTAAAAACATATGAGCAGGTACTTGTTATGATTGGCAGACTAAAATGTTGATCGTGCAAAGTGAAAACCATCATCATGCACTCAAAAAGAAAAATTTAACTAAACACCGCTTTTTTGTGCCTGAGTGAGGTGATAGGTTGGCATTTTGTCTTGTCTTCTTGGACGATTTCTTGGCTTGATGATCAGTCTTGAAATGAAAGAGTGAAGACAAATGAGATGTCGACTTGGTCCCCTCCAAATACGTAATGAGAACTGAGAGTTCCAAATTCTATAACTGGCACATGAAAGATAGCTCTTAGTAATTTGCATGTTAGTCCATCATAATTCATAAATGTTTTAGATTTGACGTGTTATTTACAAGATAGTTTACCTGAATTATGTACCATCTATATATAATGCACTCACTTTATTTGACAATTGAATTATTTTAATATTTATTTAAATTTAAATGAAATGCACTAATTAATAGCATAGATTTTTTTTATTCTATATCATTTAATTATAGATTATCATGTAAATTAAATTGTACCTACATTGCGTTGATCCAAGCATAACCAGACTGTGATCTCAATCCTAAGGTTTGACTTTTGCGAAACAAAAAATTAATGAGATGAAGAGTAAAGATTCTACTGTGACTACTTAATTAATTAGGACTTATAAGGCTGTTAACTTTTTTATTTATTTTAAAAATTATATTAAGGTAGTTTATGATTAGTTGATGATATAAAAATATATTTAATTTATATATACTTTAAATTTCCCATCATTGCATCCAATGAGGATCAATGTAAGATCATGGTAGTATAATTAAGATCACCTTATGCATTTCCATGGGATGATCATGACCACGACATGTTTGGCCGATACTTGTTAACTTGCTTCTTTCTTATTCCTTTTTTTCCATCTTTATCTTTTCTTCTTCTTTCTTTATCAAAATAGGGAAAGAAAAGGTTCTTTATATTCTTCGGTGTGGTTTTGTTTCTTCCAGCTAGCTAGCTTTCTGCTTGTTTGGTCTTATTTACTGGTAGTGCATCATTGTTACACATTCAAGTAAAAGCAATATTAAGCACTTTCCTTTTCTTGTTTTGGCATATATCATGGCGATCGAGCTCAAAGATTTCACAATATTGCAACAAGTGGCGACCAAGGGCTAAAGATTTTGCTTAATTCTCGTGTGTTGTAACCTTTATATCACATGCCCTACGCCTTTTTCATTAATAAACTTTAATTCAAGGGCTTGAATTGCTAACCTTTCCTAGCGAGACACATGAATTTGGTAGCTATGTTGAATGGCCATTCCACGTGACACCTTCCAAAATTTAGTGCATGAAAACAAGCCCATTAATTTCTTTAAACATTAATTGTCTCTACATTTGAGATACAGATCCATTGAAATTTTGATACAACACTTTTAGAGTCAAAAGTGTGAATGGTGGTTTTTTTACTTGGGAATATTCATAAATCATAATATTTATAAATCAAATTATAAAGTTAATTAGAAAGCACACTACATAGGAGTATAAGCGCCCCAGTTGAGGCAGAAGTTTTAGCTTGCTTGGAGGCTATCAATTGGGTCAATGAGCTTGGATATCACAAGGTTATCAAAGAACTTTAATTTACTGCAAATTTGTTGTTGATGGGGTTAGGAGTAAATGTGTAGCTATATATGATCTAGGAAGCATCATACGTAAATGCAAACATAGGTTCAAGTTTCTTCTAAACTTTGAGATATATTTTTGTCAGGAGACAAACAAATTTCACAATTCATTGTTTAGCTGGGGGTGACGAAATTTGATGTTAGTCACCATATCTTTGATTAATATCATGTATTTATGATAGTATTAATATTGAATTGAATTGAGTTTTCTATTTCAATAAAAAAAAAGGAGTGTAAGTGGGTGGGACACAATCCCCAAACTCACCCAATCTAACAAAGTCCAATTAGATTTTTATGGATTTGACTGAATAATTAGATTAGATTGGTTTTAATTTAATGTATTCAATTATAATTGGATCCATTGATGAGTTTAGAGTTTGAATCTCATCAAAATTCAATCCAACTCTCATATAATTAAATTATTAATATAAAATTTATAAACTAAACACATCTCATTCTCAAGGTAATACATTGTTTATCTTAAGATAATACATTATTTTGGAGTTTATTTTTTTTGCTTATATTAGGATAATATATTGTTTTATGAATGATACTATAAGTATATATTTATGATTTTATTTCTGTTTATCATATTAATAGTATAATATTTTATGAATATTGATTTTTAAAAATATCATTACTTTTCTATCATAATAAATATCCTCACTATTTTTGAGTTTGAAGATTTTTTAAATTTTTTCAAGACTTAAATGATAAAAAAATTTTAATGGTTGAACCTGATAATTAACCCAATCCAATCAAATTAAAATTGAATTGAGTTGACAAAAAAAATTAAACTCTAACTCAATTAAATTTAATTGGATTGAGTTAAAAAAAACATTTATTTCTTGCACTCCATTGTTGTTTCCCGCATTTTCTATTATATTCTAAAATACAAATTTACATTTCGGAATAGGTTTTCCAAAATGTAATAAAAAATACAGAAAATAAAAGTAAAAATATATGGAACAACGCTCATTAAAAAGTAGACAAAGTTCAATCCAACTCAAACCAATTAAACTCCTAATAAATCAACACAAAATAAATCACAGCCCCATATATATGTATATGTGTGTGTGTGATAACTAAATTATAATATCTCCAGAGGCACTATCCATTTGAGGATGCAGCTACTAGAATAATAACAAATACATCTTTATTATAAATATAGTGTGATTTTTTACATAAATAAATATAATGTGATATGAAAGATTGACAATTATGTATTTTAAATAAATAGTCAACAATTCAAATTTTAAATTTATGTATATAAAAAAATATTTTTATTAAAAAAATTAACTCAGATATCTATGTGTTGAGCGATTAATCTCTGACTCGAATATTTTAATTAGGCAGAAAAAAAAGAAGAAAAAATTAACTCACATTTTAGGTCACGTCTACGATAACTATCGTAGATCATTCGTTGTAAAAAATACTTTTTTTAGTAGTGAGATGTCTTTACTAAAAGAAACTCTTTCAATTGCTCCCTATTTTCAAACAACCCATGCATTTTTGTTCTTCCGAATTCTCTCCATGTTGCCAGAAAACAATTGTCACCAGATCCTAGGACACACTTGGTCCACTAATTCATAGAATTGGAACGGCAAAAAAGATACAAGGTCAAGCACAAGGGACCATGAGACCAAACACTTTGAGCAATTAACAAGCCAGCACCGCCACCACCAAATATATTGTGATTAAAATACATTGTTGCCTTCCCCACAAATCGTACAATCATGGTTCCTTTACCTCAACTCTGCCTAAGTTCATTTTGCACAGCAAAGATAAGGCATTATGAAATATAAGGATAACACTGAATCAATACTCTAACAGGAAAAGGAAGTACGACATTAAACAATGTTGTTGCGTCTCCAACCCATAGGAACTTTATAAAAGCCACGTTCTCACCACCTAGCAAATTCATAATTAAAAACCTTATATCTTCCACTACCTTACTTGTTAATGCATATGAGTAGTCAATTCAAAATTATATGTGTCCGGGTGAGAGAGAATAAACTCTTTTTTAACCAAGTAACCAAATGTCATTTTTATTTAGTCACTGATTATAACCTAGCTCATAGCTTAGGTTCAATAGGTACATAAACCTAATATTAAATATGATGCGACGTATCACCAAATTGTTCCACAAAATTGTAATTCTCAGTGAAATTAGTCTCTAAAATTAATTAATTAAATAATAAAATAATTTCTAAAATTATGCATTATCAATCAATTTAGTTTTTACATTGTAATGGGATCAAATTAGTCTCTAAAATAGATAAAATAACAAAATGTTCCTTAAAATTATAAATTATTTACTAATTAATTTAATCCTTTGAATTGTAACGCTGAGTCAAATTAATTGACTTTTTGCTCCCCTAATTTTTAAAATTAAGCGAAATATACCCCTAAAATTTACTAATTTTATGAAATATTTTTCTTATAAACTCTAATTTTGTCATCATCCTAACATGTGCATTTTTCTCCTCTACTTTTAAATTTTTTTACATTTCACTCTTAAATGGCAATAAAAGGTGAAATTTTAACCCTTGACAACTTTCTTCTTCATTGTCATAAAAGCCTCTAAATCATTGGTTTGTTTACTTTACATGTAAAAATATATTATATATACCATTAATGCATATGTTAATCACAGTTTTATCCTCCTAAGTGTATTTTTGTCATTATGTTATTGATGTGAAATATTCATTAACTTTAACTTATCAAAGATAATCTCTATTAGAAGATTTGGTTGATTATCTTTACTGTGATTTTTTCTTTCAATCACATTTTTTCAATTCACAAGGCTCAGATATGAGATATTGCTTAAGAGATTTAGACTCAGTTGCACCCGGATCAACAACAAATTGGAAATCTCCTATGCGTATGTTTACATTTGTATGAAAAATATTAAAAATTAAGATGATAAATTTATATATTAAATATTTTTATCTTAATTATACAAATTTATTTATTTTTTATATAAAATTATTTTATTATTTATAAATTATTTATACATCTTTCACCCTTTTATTTACAAATAGTTATGTAGAGATAAATATATTTAATAAATAAATTTATAAGATATTATATAGTATAACTAAAAATAATTTTATATAATTTGTTGGAATAATCAGGAATCTAAATCTATAGAAGGAAGGTTGAATAGATTCTTTTCAAATATTTACCAATCTATTCTTTAAGGTTCAATTACAACTAACCCCTCAATGTAATCAAGGTTTTCTCAAAAACAAGATAATAAAGATTTTGCAACAAAGAAAACAATGAATACATAATTCTATGGAAAACAAGGTATTATGGCTATTTTACAACAATTCTATTACCAAGATTGATTATCAACATAAAGGTTTAGAGAAAAAGAGAATCACACACATAATTTATATTGGTCCAGTCCTAGAAGAACCTACATCCAGTTGTTCTAATATCCCTTAGAACTTCTACTAATAGAGAATCAAGTATATATACTATGCACAAACAATTTCTTAAAATTCTACTCTTTTATTGAACCCTACAAGAGAAAGATTAGAAGTTGAAATCCTATCAACTTACATAAACCTTGATAACCCTAATCAAGGTCAAAAACTAGAAAGAAATCAAAATAGGATTGGATACACTTGAATGTGCAAATCACAATATCTTTAAGCCTTTCTTTCCTTGCTCAAACCATGATAAAGAATGAATGAATCTTGATCATCATGAATCTTTCGTTGAAATGCATAATGGTTCCCTTAGATGACTCTCAAAAAGTATTTTAAAATATAAGATCTAAAACAAAAGTCTTTCATGAGAACGAACAAGTGAGGGTATATATAGTTTTACCATAAAAAATATATTTAATTGACGAATGAGATAATCGATTAATTGGTTCAAATCCCTCTTATTCTGTATTTCTAGAAACTTGGTGATTGATTACAGAATGGGGTAATCTTCTCAAGCTTCTATAGTTTTTGGAATAATCGATTATCAAATGTGTTAATCTATAATTTCAAAACACAATCTAATCGATTACAAGATGTGATAATCAATTATTTTGAGTTAAAGAAACTCTTTTCTTTTGAAGTTGGCCTGGGTAATCGATTACAAAACTTTGGCAATTGATTAATTCGATAAAACTTGTCAATATTTCAAGAAAAGTAAGTTTTGTTGCTTGTTCTAACACTTTGTAATTGATTACTTAAACTTGGTAGTCTATTACACAATGTTGAACTTATTGCTTCTTAGAAACTTTTGAGATCAATCTATATATCTTCTCATGTTTGAGAACCGTTAAGCTTAGATAAAGAGAACTAAGTCTGTAAACTCAACATACCTAGTCTTCAAACATCCAATAGAAATGTCACATCTTTAGAAATTTGTTTGGCATTGCAAAATTATTAAAACCAAAAGATCCTAAGACTAGTCTTGAAGTCTTCAAATTCTTTGATCCAACAATCTCTCCCTTATTCATTTTGATCATGCCACACCAATTGATGTGTATTGGTGTTTTCCTTTGATCTTGTACTTGTTCAACATCATGCTTAACAAACATAATAGAAACAATTATTCAAATCATAGCAACTAGGTACATAAACTATCAATCATATCCTAAAAAATGTGTATTAGAATAACAAAATAAAAGAATGCATAACAAACTAGGTAAAGAAAAGAGAAAAATGTGATTCAATTTAAACATATTACATATCATTAATAAAAATACAAAACAATTTAATAGAAATGCAACGTAACAGATATCACAAGATAACATCAAGACTGTCCTAAAGAGCTTAGAGGCCAACTATCCTAGACTCTAAAGAGGTCCTAGGAGGGATAACTAAGGGAAGAATCACAAATCTTCCACATGAGGGCTCCCAAACCATCTAGGCTCTCTGAAATTGTTTCAAAACACTCGTTTAGCTCCCTATAGCCTTCTTTGTGCATCCTCATGAACTCTTCCATCTTTGCCACCATCATCAGCTCAAAAGGACTCATCAGTTTTTCTTTAACTATTACTATTGTTGTACCTTCACCTTCCTTAGGCTTCTGAATCCAGCCTCCTCCTTTTTCATCTACTTCAATGTATAAGTAGCCCATCTGTTTTAGAACCTTGGAATTCACTTCAAACTTTAGCTCTACAAAATAAAAAATCTTATCTTGGGTATCCATCTTGAAGTGATCAAGAATCCTAGAAATCAACACTGCATAAGGACACTTGAAGAAGCCAATCCTGTTGGTCTTCAGCATGTTGTCTACAACAACATTGACCCAGTCCAACTTCATCCTCCCTTGCATAAGGCTGATGAGAAGAAGATCCTTCTCTGTCAGTTATGCATGTTTTCTCCTCTTGGGAGTAATGATCTAGGCAATCACATAAGCCAGAAGTTTGTGTTCCAACAACAAGGGGCATGTGCCAAATCTTTCCTTGTCCTTGCCTTTGAACATAGTAGCAGTGAATGTAGAGGGATCGTTTATCAAGTTCTTGTATTATGTGATCTTGTTGGATTTCACACCAGGATCTTTCAAATCTTTATCATTAAGCATCCTCCCTACTGACGACAATCCAACAGTTTCTTCCCAAACTTCAAGGGTCATCACAATCTATTTCCCTTTTACCTTAGCACACAAGAAACAAGTCTCACCATTAATATGGTAGTAGTGTAGAAAACCCTTACCAACTCAGGATAAAATGTGCCCTTCATCTCCATATGCTTCTTCAAACCATGATACTCAAGGAGTTTCGGAAAGACAAAACCTTGAGTCTTCAGCCATTCCAAGTTTAGAAACTTGGGTTGGATAAAATCCTTCTTAGCATAATTGTACATATAGGACGCTTCATAGTGTTCCTTTGAAAACCATGGAGTGATGTTTGGAGAAGGTGTCGGTGATGGAGACCGTGTTATCCTTTTGCCCTTATTGGAAGAGCGACCCTTTGTAGGCTCATTCTTCTTCTTCGAGTTCATTTTTGGGGTTGTAGCTCTATGTCTAATGCTTTTCATCCTTTTGCCTTTAGTTTTAGCCATTGATGGAGGTTAAGGGTAAAGGAAGAAATAGAGGTTGAGATGGTTGGAGAAGAAGAAAGGATGTGAGTTCGATCCCTTAGAGTTCAAAACTGGGGTTAAGTATGATAGAAGAGAGAATTTTAGGTGAGAGTTGGGGTATTTAAAAGAACAGAGCAAGTGTCTTTTCATTTCGAAAAAGGTTTTTTAGACACTCTGTAATCGATTACCAAATGTTATAATCGATTACAACCTTGCCCATAAAGGGTTTAAGGCCTCTGCAAAAGTGGTAATTGATTACCAATCAATGTAATCGATTACTCCAGACCCTTAGATCCTAAGATACCAGTCTCAGCTCGAATTAACCAATTATAAAATCATGTAATCGATTATAATGTATAATTATGCAAAATTTTATAGAAAGTAACACGCTAAAAAGATTTTCATGCTTTTTAAATGCACATATAACAAACAAACGCACTAAAGAGCGTAATACAACCATAAACATAAAACAAGATGCAAATGAATATGTACATGAAATGGATATGTTCATATTTTTAGAATAAGGTACCAATTCCCACACATCATTCCTTCAAAATTGGTTCAACTCCTCATGCACGGACATTATCCAAAACTCATCTTTAAGTATCTCTTTTATAGACAATGGTTTTACTCGAGACACAAATGCAATATGTTCACAAAACAAGTTCAAAGAGTATCTAATAGTTATTCCCTTTTCTATGTCTCTAATGATGTTGTCCATAGAGAGATCCCTTGGTGTTCTACATTCTTAGGGAAGAGGGTTGTGTTGTGATGAGGGTCCTTCTTGAGGTTTATTGCTCACCACTTCTTCACTCCTTGGAGAAGCTTCCCTTGGACTCCTTATATCATCATAAAAATCAGACACCTTTCCCTCCAACCTTTCCCTCCTTTTGGGGATTAGATTCATCAAATACAACATGGACAAATTCTTCAATCTTTAATGAATTTTTATTTAAAACTCTATATGCCTTGCTAGTAGATGAGTATCTTAGAAATATAACTCTATATGCCAAGTGATTCTTTTCCATTATTTAAAATAAATCATTTACACCCAAATACCTTGAGATGTGATATATTTGATTTTCTATCTTTGTAAATCTTATAAGGTGTCAATTTCAAAAATAGGTCTTATAACCACTCTATTGAGAGCATAGCAAGCTATACTTATCGCATCCACCCAAAAATATTTAGGTAGAGGATTTTCATTTAACATAGTTCTTGCTAATTCCTCAAGAAAACTATTTTTTCTCTCCACAACTCCATTTTGTTAAGGATTTCTTGGAGTTGAAAAATTGTGATTAACACCATACTCTTCACAAAAAGTTTCAAAATCCTAAATTTGAAATTCATCCCCATGATCACTGCTCAAAGCTTTGATTTTCAAATATTTTTCATTTTGAATCAATTTGGCTAGTTTGCAAAGAAACTTTGAAAGCATTGTTTTTTAAGGATAAAAACAAATTCCATGTAAATCTAGAATAGTCATCCACAATCACTAAGGCATAATAGTTCCCTCCTATGTTCATAGTTCTAGAAGGACCAAACAAGTATAAATGCAAGAGTTCAAGCGATCTACAGGCTGAAATCATATTTTTAGATTTAAAAGAAACTCTAGATTGTTGCCTTTTTGACATGCATCACACTTGTCATCCTTCATAAACTTAAGCATAGGAAGTCCCTTAACTAGCTCTTTAGGGATGAGTTTGTTTAAGTGGTGCATATGAATGTGAGCTACCCTTCTATGCCATAGCCAACAAATATCATCATTACTAGTTAAACAAGTCAAGGATGGTGGTGAGAAACAATCAATATCGATTATGTAGCTATTACCAATTCAGTTACCAACAATCTATATTAAAAACAAATTTATAACCTTGTCACACAATTGGATAATGCTTAGAAGGTTATGCTTCAATCAATCCATAAACAAAACATTCTCTATCAAGGTAGTTAATGAGTTTCCAATATTACCTATACCAAGAATTTTGCCTTTGTTGTTGTCCTCATAGGTTACATATCCTCCTTCTTTCACTTTCAATGAGACAAGTTTGCTTTTGTCACTTGTCATATGCCTTGAACAGTCTCTATCCAAATACCACATAATCTCATTGGCTTCAAGGCATACCTACAAAACAATTTAAAGAGTATATTAAGGTACCCAAGTGATTTTGGGTCCTTTTTGGTTAGTAATGTTTGTTTTTCCTTTGGGAAGCCATCTATACTTCCCATTAGGAACTCCATATCTCCTAATCACATAATTTCTAGATGTATGACCTTTATGGATGCAATAGTAACATGTTATAAAAGGAGTACTAGATGCTTTGACAATGTTAAAGAATTTTTTTAAAAGCCTTTTGTTTCTTGTCAAAAGTATAGCCAATTCCTTCCTTTTTTTAAACATGTACTTTTGTTTTGCAAGAAGTGCATCTAGATTATCTCTTCCCATTGCAAATTTGGACAAGGTTTTTAGTAAATATTCATTTTTTTATTTAAGTTCCTTGCACAATGGGAGGGGGAAGATGTGGAGATAGTTTTTTGATTACAAGATGAGTTTTCTAATGTTTTTTCAAGTTTCTCATTTTTCAATTTCAAACTCGATAACTCTTTTTGACAACTCATTATTTTATTCATATGTCATCTCAACTTTCCCTTGAGAGAGTTGTTGGCTTGAGATAACTTTTGAGCCTCTTCATGCATTTCATTAAGGGCATCTAAAAGTTAATCATAGTTTTCTTCAAGATCTTATTCAGAATCAGAAGTGCTTACCATGCTTTCAACTTCACCATCCGCCATAAGACATATATTTGTCTCTTCATCATTGCTTGAACCAATTGAAGTACTAGAAGCATTCTCATCCTATGCTATGTAAGCTTTTTTCTTCTTCCTATGACCTTTTGCCTTCTTTTCTCCTATTTATTGTTTCTTTAAGAAAATGAAGCATTTAGATTTTATGTGGCTCGGTTTGTCCCACTCGAAACAATTAAAATTAGAGGAGTTTGAATAATTCTTCTTAAACTTTTTCTTGTGTTGAAAGGATCCTCCTTTGGGATTCTTGTTCATAAACTTCTTGAATTTTCTAACAATCAATGTTAGATTCTTGCTCTCAGAACCTTGTGCACTTTCTTCGTCTCTCTCTCCAGTAGATGGTATAGAGGATTTTAGTACTAAGCCTCTACTTTTCTTCTTCTTAGCATCCTCTTCAGCCATCCTAGTCATGTCCATTTAATACTCTCTAAATTTTCCAAACAGCTCAGCATGTGTAATAGAGGTAAGATCTTTGGACACGAAGATTGTCGTGACCTTCAGTTGTCATGTTCTATCGAGGGACTTTAGTATCTTTACATTCAACTCTTCTTCCTCAATCACTTTTCCAAGGCCCTTAAGATGATTCACTATATGAGTAAACCTCTTATGAAAATTTCTAATTGTTTCTCCTTGTTGCATCCGAAAAGTCTCTTACTCTTGAATAAAAGAATTCTTCCTTACTCTTCTAACTTTCAGGTACCTTCATGAGTCACTTGTATTAGATCCCACATTTCCTTTGTCGTACTATATGCCAACACCCTAAAACATTCATCACAATTCAAGGTAAAGTGAATGATATTCATGGCTTTAGAGTCATATTTAGCTCTTCTAATTTCATCTACAAACCATGATTCAAAAGGTTTCTCTACAATTTTGCCTTCAACAAGTTGGGTTGGAATTGTGTAACCTTTTACCACCACATTCCAAATCCCTCTATTAACATATTCCATAAAAAATTTCATTTGAAATTTCCAAAAGGGATAGTTCATGCCACAAAAGAGTTGAGGTTTGTTAATGGATGTAGCTTCCGCAAATGGTAATTGATTCCCGACCATATCAAAAACTTTTGATAATATCTTGATTAATTTTCAAGACCCTAGCTCTATATACCAATTGTTGGAATAACTAGGAATCTAGAAGGAAGGGTTGAATAGATTCTTTTCAAATATTTACTAATCCATTCTTTAAGGTTTAGTTAAAACTAACCCCTCAATGTAATCAAGTTTTTCTCAAAATCAAGATGATAAATATTTTTCAACAAAGAAAACATTGAATCCATAATTCTATGAAAAACAAAGTATTATGGCCCTTTTACAACAACTCCATTACCAAAATTGATTATCAAAGCAAAGGTTTAGAGAAAGAGAGAATCACACACAAAATTTATACATGTTCAATCCTAGAAGGACCTACACCCAGTTGTTCTAAGATCCCTTAGAACTTCCACTAATAGAGAATAAAGTACAAATACTATGCACAAATAATTTCCTAAAATTCTACTCTTTTATTGAACCCTACAAGAGAAAGACCAGGAGTTGAAACCTTATCAACTCACATAAACCCTTGATAACCCTAATCAAGGTAAAAAAAATACAAAGAAATCAAAATAAGATTGAATACACATGAATGTGTAGATCAAAATATTTGCAAGCCTTTCTTTCCATGCTCAAACCATGATGAAGAATGAATAAATATTGATCATTATGAATCTCTCATTGAAATGAAAAATGGTTCTTTTAGATGACTCTCAGAAAGTATTTTCAAAAGATAAGATTTAAAACAAGAGTCACTCATGAGAATGAAAAAGTGAGGGTATATATAGTTTTACTAGAAAAAATAGATTTAATCGATTGACAAATGAGGTAATCGATTAATTGGTTTAAATACCTCTTCTTTTGCATTTCCAAAAACTTAGTAATTGATTATCGAATGGGGTAATCGATTATCTAGTTTCACAGAGAGATTCTCAAGCTTTTATAGTTTTTGGAATAATCAGTTATCAAATGTGCTAATTGATTATTTTGAAACACAGAGAGCTCCTAAGTTTCTGAACACAATCTAATAAATTACAATATGTGGTAATCAATTATTTTGAGCTACAGAGTCTCTCTTCTTTTGAAGTTGACTTAGGTAATCGATTACAAAACTTTGGTAATCTATTAATTCGATAAAACTTGTCGATATTTTAAGAGAAGTTATGTTGTTTGTTCTAACACTTTGTAATTGATTACTTAAACTTGGTAATCTATTACACGATGTTGAACTTATTGCTTCTTAGAAACTTTTGAGATCTATCCAAATATCTTCTCATGTTTGATAACCACTAAGCATGGATAAAGAGAACTAAGTCTATAACACTCAACATGCCTAGTCTGAAAACATCCAATAGAAATGTCACATCTTTAGAAATTTGTTTGGCATTGCAAAACTATTAAAACCAAAAGATCATAAGACTAAAAGATTCTAAGACTAGTCTTAAAGTCTTCAAGCTCTTTGATCCAACATAATTTAATAAATAAATATGTAAAATTTATAAATAATTAAAATAAGGCTTAAATATGTTTTGGTCTCTAATAAATACCTGTTTTTGTGTGTTTGGTCTCTAATAAATTTTTCCTTCAGATTGAGTCCGTTATATTTGAAAACTTTTGTCCCAAGTTTTTGTCGTTCGTTTGAAATCATTATCTGCCTATGTGGACACGTAAGATTGTGATGTGCGGTGCCACGTCGGAATAAATGCACACGTAAGCTGACGACATCTCTGCTGACGTGTGACATTATATGTTAATTAAATTATAATTTTATTAAAAAGTAACCAAAAAATATTTAGGGTTTTAAGCAATGCAAAAATGTTGTCGTTTGTTGTGTCTGTTGTGTTTTCTTCTTGCACTGGGTTTTGATTGCGATAGAGAAGATGAGTATGATAGTTTGAGATTCACACTGCTACATGTATAGTTTTGGGTTTTCATTTAGGGCTTCACACTATCTAGAGTAGAGAATGACATCCATATGAGCTTCTTGTTCTTCATTTGGGTATGATTGTGTTTGTTATTTGTGCAACAAGCCGATGATTCAACTAACATCTTGAACCAAGAAGCATCCTAACAAGATATTTTGACGGTGTGCTAAGTGGAATGTAAGAAAAGTTTACTTTTGACATATTTGTCTTCTGGTGTGTTTTTGTTTACATTGTGTTTTTGTGGTCTATTTTGGCGTGTTTTTTTGTGTGTGTTTCAACTTCTTCATTATTTGTGTTTTGTCTCTATTGTATAATGTGCAAGAAGATAAGAGGTGTAAATTTTGGGTTTGGGATGACGATTTGGTAAAATAGTTAACCAAGGTTGTATAAGTTCTTTGGAGGTTAATCCTTATTTATCACAAGTGGAGGAGCTGAAAAAGAAGCTTATAACAGCTTAAAAGAAACTTGCTTCTCATGAGGATAAAATTTGTGTATGATGAACAAATATAGGAATTGAAGAAGACGGTTGAAAAAGAAGAGGCTCATTGTTGAAGATATGCCACTAGAGTTGAATAGCTACAAAAAAAAATTAGCAAAGCAACAAATGAATACAAGCATTTAGAGAAAAAGGGTGAAGGTCCTAGGGTGCATTGTGGTCTTCCTTTGGGATTTGTTTTGTGTTTTTAGTATTGCATTTGCAATTAAGTAGATCATGTAATTTGTTGGTGTTTTGTTTTTTGAGATGCAGTGATTGAAATTATGTTGTGATCAAGTTTAAGGTTCAGGGTTTGGTGTTTAGTTATTGTAAGGACAAGTTTGTATGAACACATGATTATTAATGACTTTTTTGTGGAACTAATTATCCATGTTTGAGGTCTATGTATTCTACAATTACATTGATGAGTTGTTTTATGTCCTTATCAAATTCCAGAACACTTGATTAAGTCAATAACAGATTGTCAATACATATTGAGGCAGCCTAAATTTGCATTATTGATGAAACAAATTATATAGACTCGTGTGCCATAAGTACTTATTGCAAACACGACAAATGTACATTGTGGTATGACTTTTAATAGAAGTTCTAAATAGTTGCAGCATCATTTAAGAAAGGAACCCTTTGCTCTTCAAATCCATTACAACATCCTTAATAATCTTATCAATTGGTATGAATTGCAAACATAATTCCTACAATATTTTGTTTGCGCCATCCTTTGTTCTTAATAATCTTGGTTGGACCTTATATATTTGATTATGAAGACAACATACATACCAGTTTGAAACAAGCATTCAATTTCAAGTGCTACTCTAAAAGAACTACTAATTTCAATATAATAACAAAGGCATTACTATCACCGAACTAATAATTTTAGTTTAATAACAATGACATTAATTTTAGTCTAATAACAGTGACATTAATATCACTAACATTAAAGAGTATTGAACAACATGATGTCTAACAAGCAACAAATCCTACAATATTAAAATAGAGTGCAAGTTTGGCTACTAACAAAACCATGTGGTACACAACAAAAATCTAACCAAAATGGCATCATTGCAGACCAAAAAGCCAACCAAAATGGTATCATTACATGGATAAATTTAAGTTCAAGTGACATATGAAAAACCAACAAACAAAAAATTAAGTCTTCTTCAATGTTGGTTTCAAAATATCATCTTTACTTTCGGATCATTACTTTTTCCTATGTGTTCCTTGTTGCCCGACAGAAAGACTACTAAACCTTATCAACATTAACAACAACACCAAATGTTGGTTGTTTTGGAAAAGCCAACCTGCCACACAATTCGGTTAATCTTGATGATTGCAAAATTTTCCTTTCAATCACATCATTTATAGATTGGCCTTTTGTCAGCTCTCAAAACTTCTTCAAATTGTCAATTCTAGTAGGGAATGCATTTGCAACAAGTGTTGATCTTTTAGACTTCCTAACGTTTTTGGTAGGTTCTCTAATTTCCTGCAAATATGATGTACAATAGATTAATAACAAACCTCTATGGTGACCAACAACATATTTAAGTTCAACATCACTTGTAATCTCGTCAACTTGGTGGACTTTGCAGTCTCAAAAGACAACCCTGTAACTGGTTGAGAAGATGGTTGTGATCCAAAAGCTACTTAAGAAGCTGGTTGTGCTTGAGAAACTACTTGTGAAGCAGGTTGTGATTGAGAAGCTGGTTGACTAGCATGCTAAGAAGCTGGTTGAGAACCCTATTGAGAAGTTGATTTAGAAGCTGCTTGTGCACCTTTGACAGACTTTGAAGATGATTGTTTTTCCTTTTTCATAGTCTTTGAACCAGAGTGTTTTTGAGGTGTTTGTTTCCTTTTATTTAGATGACCACCTTTTGGTGACATCATCATTGGACTTTAACTTCTCTACAATAATTTTCGACACCCATTTAGAGTTAGCATTCTTGTTGCTAAAAACCCCTCCATAGTGATGTTTTGGTCTGGAGGTCTTAATCCTATATGTATGACTCCTCCCGACCTTGCTGCAAAAAATCCCATACCCACATTTCTCTTTGCACTTGGCCCTTGCCCTGACTTTGACATTTGGTCGAAAAATAACCTTTCTCTCGTTTATTATAGAATGGCCAACAGTTGCTTCTTTGAACTCCTATAGGCTACAAAATTCCATACCAATCTTGAACTCAAAATCTCTACTCAACTTCTTTTTCCTGTATCTAATAGACTTATGTCTGTCTTCTTCATCAAATTCGAAACCAACACTCTAAAGCTCTTCAGTTTCATATCCCTCACTTAATTCACCATTTCCTTCTTCAACATTCCAATGACCACTACTAGATCCAACATGAGAAGCTTTTCTGCATTTTTTCTTCGAGATGAGGTTAACTAAACTCTCATCCTCACTATCAAAACCATCATTGACCCCGGTTGCTCTCTCCTCTTCACTATCTTCGAAAATAACACATTCATTATCATTCTTAGACCCACTTTTAGAACCACCTTCACTAGACTCAGTATCACTAGAATCAGACTCATTAACAACAGCTTGAACCCCAACAACTTCATTCCCAACACCTTCGTCCCCACCATCAAGTGCTACAACATCACCCTTACTAACAACAACCCTTCCATCATTGATTTTCTCAACATAAATTAAGACTTCAGTGTTGTTACTCAATGCAAGATTTGTCAACTCAAGAGCGTCACTATCAAGGGTCAACTCTTTTAGACCAATATCATGAACCCCTGTCCACCACAACTTAAAGTCACCTTGCAATTCATGTCGTCCTTCAGAATGCCAACTAATTTGAAGAAGGATCACTTATCCTCATCTATGTCAAGCAACAACATTTTGTCTCCACTAGCATACTTTAAAATGGGATTTCGAATTAAATTATCCCTGTGATTAACCTTCACAGAAAAAGACATCTTTGCCAAACCATAAAAAAAAATTAACCCCCCCAAAAAAATTATTCTAATCAATAACACAACCACCATGTGCACCCCACCACATAGTGACAAAAAATGAACAAAAAGACAAATAAACAATACAAATGCAATAAATAATACTTAATGATGAACCTTTCTTGAGCACAATCTTCACTTTTAAGACCACAAACTTTAATACCAGAATCTTCCTTTAATCGTACCAAATCATAACCCCAAAAACACGTGGACCACAACGACAAAGATAAAGACCAAACGTCGCACCCACGCGTCGTCTAAACAAACCCTCCACAATAGTAACAACGGACCAAATCGTTAACCCTAATCATCTTCTGTGCAAAACTTTGATGGAAACCTAGAAGGCAACAGAGAAATGCATTTGTCTTTTGAAGCAATGTCGTTACGCCCTTTCTATATGACACAAACGATGTTGTTTTTTTAACCTATAGTGTCTTTATTCAAACGATGTCGTTTTCTTTGTCTTTTTTTAAAATAATTAATCCTACTTGTAAAACCATTAACACCAAAGTTACATGTAGCAGCACACGTGTAATCTTAAGTGTCCAGTTAATGACCACATAGGCATATAATGATTTTGGACTAATGGCAGGACCTGAGACAAATTTTTTCAAATATTAGGGACTCAATCCGAAGGGAAAATTTATTAGGGGCCAAACACAAAAAATGAGTATTTATCAGGGATCAAAAACATATTTAAGTCTTAAAATAATAATATTTAATAAATATTTTTTATCATCTTAACTTTTTGTTTTTTATATAATAAATATAAGCATACACTTGAAAAACCAAAAATGTAATTAACAAATAAAATATTATATATTAAATATAAATTAAAAATGTTAAATGATTTAATTGGATCCAGGGTTTCAACCTCACCTCCAACACTTTTATCATTTTTTTAAGACTTGGTTGCATTTTAAGGGAAAAATATAGATAATTTTGAAAGTAAAGGATAATCAACGAATGTTTGAACTAAATTCTAAAAAATTATATACATTTAGGGTCAAAATGTGTAAGAAAAAACTTTAGGGACAATACTTGTGAAATTTTAAAAGTTAGGAGGCAAAATTTTCAATTAAATCTTTTTAATTTTAGGAACCAATTTGACTATTATTACAATTTTAGAAACTATTGTGTTATTTAATTGTATGTAATAAATTTTCTTCAAATTTTTTTAATTATACAACCACTTTTTGATAAGTATGATTTTCTTAAGAATGTAAACAATAAGTTTAATGTCACTTTTGGTCCATTAAGTTTTGTGGTTGTTTCATTTTGGTACATTAAGTTTTAAAAGTTTCATTTTGGTCCTTTAAATTTTTAAAATGTCTTATTTTGGTCCTTTTGAGGAGAAATGTTTAAAAAGTTAACAAAGTTGTATGATGTGTCCGTTAGTTGCTAAGTAGGATGTTGATGTGGGAAAGGTTTCAAAACGATGCCTCTTTGTTTGCAAAATAAAAAAACCATTGGAAGGAGAAGTGACATTCTGACGTGAGTGAAGTAAAGGGGAACCAAGGATTTGTAAACGGTAGAGCGAGACCTAGGGTACATGATCATCATCGGATTATTGTTGGCATTGCCTCCTATAGTCACTGCCATCGTTGTTGTCATCAACAAAGGTATGTTGTTTGTGTTGTTGTTGTTCTTTTTTATATATTTTTGTTTCGACCTTTTTGAGTTCATTGGGTGTGTAATGCAAAATGGGATTTTGTGGTCAATAGTGGTGGCGGTTGCTGAGGTTTTTTTGTTTTAGGGTATGAGATTGTGGGCGTTTGCTTAATCGTCTATCAAAGGGAGGATTTTTGGGGTTGTCTTTTGGTATTTTTGACATGGTAGGTAGTGCTATGTTCTTTGGCTGCAAAATACAAAATGAGTTTTTTAGGGTATTTGATTGTGTTATGTTGTTCTATGTTCTCTATTTACTTTGGAGGTATTTGATTGTGTTGTTGTTTTTGGGGGTTTGGGATATTTTCATGCCTATTATTGGTTGAACTTTTGGAAAAATATGCTTGTAACTTGGCAATGTTTTTGGATTCTGAGTGAATGAGATTTGATTTTACAAGTTCACCGGAATTTTTTAGAATAAAATTTTGGTGTTCTAAATCTTTGAATGTCGTGTTTGTATGTGTGTATCAAATGAAGTTCAATTCATTATCATTTACTAATTTTTCTAGAGAAATTTAGTATGTGTTGTGCTTTGTGTTCTCTGTGTTTTTTTAGGTTGTTGTAGTTTGGATTCTTTAGTTTTTTGATATTGTGGTCTACAGAATGAATGATTATTTGAAATGTATGGTGCACCATAGTAGTAAATTAGTAGAGATGATGATCATCTAGATTATAAGGGTTGTGAATCTCTTTGGAATTGCATTAAGGATAAATGAGAAAATATGTTAATTTTCACTAGAGAAATTAAGAGTTCAAATTCTATTTTTGACTTTTTTTTACCATTTTTCAAAAGGCTTAAATATTTTTAAGAGGCAAAATATTTTAATTTTCAACTATTTTACCATCTCTTAAAAGACTAAATTATATTTTAGGAATAAAATATGCAACTTTTGAAAGTAAAAAAAAAAATACTATCAAACTTTAAAACAATATATTTTCTTGTCATGTTATATGTCACATCGACACTATGTCCACCAACTATAGTTATATGTTTACTATACACAAATAAAAAAAAGGCATATATACTATCCCGTTAATTTAAAAGATTAAAAGATTATCTTATTTTTGAGTAAACTTTGAAAAAAAGATTATAAAACACAATTTAACATATTTTCTTGTATAAATTTATAAGTCATATCCATTTTTATTCATATATTGATCAAATTAGAACTTTTAAATTAAGCACTTTTTATAAAAAAGCTTTCTAACTACATTCCTTCAATAATTTATTCTTATTTAAATAAACAAAGTATCCAACTTACTAGTCAATTCTAGTCGAAATCCAATCCAGATAACATAAGCAAAGATTTGACCTAATTATTTTAAGATTTGTTTGTTTGTTAGTGAGAAAAGCTCAGGCCTTTATGTTATGATTACAATTAACAAATCTAAGGGGAAAAAAAAAAAAATCCACAATGCCTAACATCATGGGACCCCTTCAAGATGTAATGTAGTGTACAAAAACCTCCTCTTAGCAGCCTACAACTAGAACTGCTACTAGGACACTGTGACTTAGCCGCACATTAACGTTACACGTTTCATATGCTCTTATCATATATGTGAATATATGATATTAGTGTTATCTCTCGCAAAGTCAAAAAATTAATTTTTGAGACAAAAATTATTAAAATAAATTTTATTTTTTTATTAAAATATTTTTTTCATACATATGACAAAAAATACATTAACATACACTAACATTTTTTTATCCGTATAATAATTATGCTAAGATAACTTTATATGAAATTGAGTTCGATTTCGATATAACATCCATAATTCAAAAAATATCAATATTTGTATACCTGCTCTCACTGTCGTGTGTTGTTGTGTGTAATGTAATATTGTAAGTGTGATGTATGTGCGTGAGTGTGTCTCTGCAACACAACACCATGTGTTAATGTTGTGCACAGTACACACAACATAACATAAATCATAGTAAATGCTTTTTTTTCTTTCTTTTTTCGCCATTGCATTAGATTACATTACAGAGAAAAAGAAAGAGAGTAGTAGTAGGTGGTAGGAGGTGTAGTTAATAGGAATAGCTTCTTGTTGAGAGAGAGAGAGACTGTGTGTGGCACTCACTGCTCTTTCATCCTTCTCGTGATTATCATTTCAACCTTTTCTGTTTTCTCTTTCCTCACTCTCACTCACCCCTTTTGCTTTTCCTTCTCTCTCTGTGTCTGTCTCTTTCAAGTTCAAACCTCAAACCCTAGCCGTAGCCTTTTCAATCTTTCATGCTCCTTCTCGGTGAGTTACTTTGCATATGTTACGGTTTTTGGGGTCTTTCAATTCTCCTTCACGCCGCGCTTTCTGGGCTTCTGGGGCTATTTCAGGTAATGTTTATCACTTGTTATTTTCTTGGTTTCCTTAATTAATTGTTTTGATTTTTATTTGCAGTTTTTGTTTTTAGGGGGTGGTTGCAGTTGGTTGATTTTGCAAAACAAAATTTCTTGGATGATGGTTTTGCAATTTGTAAAGCTTTAACTTTTTTTTAGCTCCTCTTTTGAATTTGATCCATGGGGAGGGAAATTGGTAAATGTATTTATGCTTTTTTGTTTGTTTCATGAATTTTACTTTTTTTTTTTAAATAAAAAATCTCTTCCATTGAGCTTCCTTCCTCTCCACTCGGCTTTGAATCCATTTTTTTTTTTTTAATTTTAGCTCTATTTCTGACATTAATTCGATGTTTGGGTTGTGAGTTTTGAATTTTGATCCTTTATTTTTTCCCTGATATCAACTCTCACCTTGTATACCACTCTTCGCAAAATCAATAAAAGTATCCCACTTTCACATTCATCTTCAAACACCAAATCTGAAAATAAAGGAGCTCTATTCTTGCTCTCCTCCATCAGGGATGTAAATGCTAGGGGTGGTCCAAGAGTGCGGCCTCAGGTTAGAACATCAGAGAGGAACATATGTAAGGAGTAGAATGGCAAAAAATGTGTTAAGTCTTTCAATTACAAGGATGACTATTTATTGATTTGTTTTAGGAGTGATTGGGTGAGGGAGAGGTCCAATTCAATTTGTTTAGCAACTTGGTGTTTGGATGCGTGTGTGTTTTGTTTTTTCCTTGTGTATGTAGCTACATATATTATTTTTCACACTTTGAATGAATATTCATGTTGATTTCATAGACAAATACTAATGCATTGAAGTAAGTCTCTTCATTTGAATCACAATTCTTGTCTTAACCAATCTGAAATATTAATGCTAAAATTTCAGGTTTGGTGTTATAATCATTAAAGAGATTCAAGGCAACCAATTGATTTGGTGGAGAACTATGACTGAAGAGAAATCTGGAGGATGCCCTTTGCGGTTTTTTACTTCTGTGCAGTCCTCTGTGGCTCGTCTTTAAAATTGGGCTAAAGCTGAGTTTCCTGTTTTTTGTTCATCAATTTTTAAAATACATCTATCAAATATGGATACCTCTGGTAATACATGTGAGATAGTGGAATCAAGGGAAGAGATAATTTCTGAATTCAAAATGGATGAAAAGCCTGAGAGTAGTTGTGCTCACAAATCAGGAAAGAAGTATTCGATTGAGGATGATATTAATCAGCTTTTTCAGGCTATTGAAATTAAAAGCTCATCTAGAAGTCGTAGTTCATCACGTTTACAAAAGAGTGCTCTTAAAAGGCCAATAAAAGTTACTTCATCTCAGGCATCAGGAATTGGCATCTCAGAGCCTGTAAGTTTAAAGCAGGCACTTAGAGGGTTGTGCATCTCTCAGGCCTCAGAAATGGCTGCTTTGAAGAGACTGACTAAGCCATGCAGTTCATCTAGAGTATCAGAGGCGGGCACCATCAAAAGGTTGTACACGGCAGTGGTAGATGAGGGGAAAGGGAACTTGGTTGAAATTTCTCTTGTGCCAGAGATATCTGCACCTTCTGATAAATTGTCCGGTGTAACTATATCAAGTTCAAGTGATAATCATGCTAGTCCTTTGGTTGATGCGACAAAACCAAAAGAAATGATAACTGGGTTTGCATCCCAATATCAGATTGTTCCTCTACCATTAGAGGTTGAGGGTGAGGAATTAATCACGGGAACTGGAAAACCAATACTTGCAAATTTGTCACCAGTTGCCTCTGCAAGTGAAGAAGTGCCAGAGGCCAGAATGCATCATGCTTCCTCAAGCAAAGCTTCTCTTGGTTCTTCATTGCCAGATAAGGGGCATGAAGCAAATTTACCTTCTGCATCTTGTCCTCCTAGCTCTAGCACTGGTAATGGAGCGGATAAATCCACAAGCAGTAATACATGTTTGTCAAAGCCAATATTCAATAACTTGAACTTCCTTAAGAAAAAAGTAAAGCAAGATTTAAGTTCTGCCTCTAGTTGCTCTACTCCTTGTACAAGTAATTTGGACAAGGAGGGTGGCAATTCTGATTTGAAGCATGATGTGAAAGACAATGAGAAACAGTCGCCTAGCAGTTCAAATCATAGCATTGAAGTTAACTCAATTAATGGTGGTACAGATTCAAGCAAATCTGGTTTCAGCTTGAATTGCAATAAGAGAACTAAGTTTCTGGTGACAAAAGTTGATGAGAAATCAAGATCAAAGGAAAAGGGCGAGTACTCTCAAAGCTCAAAAAGTAGCATTGGTGAATATAGTAGTAGCACAAGCATCAGTGAGGAAAGCAGTCTAAGTGGTTCCAGTCGCGGTGGCCACAGGCCTCACATGTCAAAACACTTGAGATGGGAAGCTGTTCGTGCTGTTCAGCAGCAACATGGTAGTTTAAATTTGAAGCACTTTAAGCTGCTAAGGAGGCTTGGTAGTGGGGACATTGGAACTGTTTATCTTGCAGAACTAATTGGTACCAGCTGCCTTTTTGCACTCAAAGTGATGGACAGTGAATTTTTGGCAAGTCGGAAGAAAATGTTCAGGGCCCAAACTGAAAGAGAGATCCTTCAGATGCTGGACCATCCATTTCTTCCTACACTTTATTCCCATATTGCAACAGATAAGCTCTCTTGCTTGGTTATGGAGTATTGTCCAGGCGGAGATCTGCATGTGCTGCGACAGAGGCAACCATACAAGAGTTTCTCGGAACAAGCAACTAGGTAGGAATTGTGGACTTTTCTACTCTCTAAGAATATATTTTGAAATTCAATCTTGCCTGGATTTCTATATTTCTGTTTTTAAATTCAGTCTTTGTCTGGTTAGAGTAAGTTCGTATTATTATTTTTTTAACCCTAGCTAATCACTATGTTCAAGATGTCCAGTAGACCTTTTGTTAATTTATTCATTTTAGCATTCATTTATCAGTCCAGCTATCATTATATGTTTGATATGCACTAAACTAGTAAACTAGAAAACCTAAGTTCAAATTTCTGGAGAATGGGAGTGAGGTAATGTGTATGAATGAAATTTAAAAAAAACAGACACATGTTAAAAAGGGTTAAAAACCATAGAAATTCCCAAGAGAACTGAATCAAATAGCAGTGTTTGAAATTATCTTGATTAATATACCGAAAAAAGTATAGTTTAGCCTGCAACTCATCAAGATGCAGATTAAGTATACTAGGTAAAGATTATATAATATATACATCTTATACACACTCTTTCCACTAGATGACGTGCTTATTCAAGTGTAAATGCTGTGTTGTCTTGCTTCCTCACTTACCAGAAACAGATTCCCGCATGACAATCCATGGCAAGTGGATAAGTTTTTCACACATTTTCCTCACTATAGTCATGCCATCACATTTGCAGGTTTTATGTTGCTGAGGTTCTTCTTGCCCTGGAGTATTTGCACATGCTGGGAGTTGTATATCGAGACCTAAAGCCAGAAAATATCCTAGTACGAGAAGATGGACACATTATGCTGACAGATTTTGACTTGTCACTCAGGTGTTCTGTCAATCCAATGTTAGTCAAGTCATCTTCACCTGACACAGAGAAAACATCCAGTCCCTGTTCTGAGGCTAGTTGCATACACCCTTTCTGTCTCCAACCAGATTGGCAAGTTTCCTGCTTTACTCCCATTCTGTTATCTGCCGGAATGAAATCTCGGAAGATGAAGGCTGACATAGCTTCTCATGTTGGTCCTCTGCCACAGCTTGTGGTGGAGCCTACCAGTGCACGGTCTAACTCCTTTGTTGGAACCTATGAATATCTTGCTCCGGAGATCATCAAAGGTGAGGGTCATGGGAGTGCTGTAGATTGGTGGACTTTTGGTATATTTTTGTTTGAGCTTTTATATGGTAAGACTCCCTTCAAGGGCCAATCAAATGAGGACACATTAGCCAATGTTGTTTCACAAAGCCTTAAGTTCCCGGGTACTCCAATAGTCAGTTTCCATGCAAGAGATTTGATCAGAGGATTGCTGATAAAGGATCCTGAAAATCGATTAGGTTCTGTAAAAGGTGCTGCTGAAATAAAGCAGCACCCTTTCTTTGAAGGCCTCAACTGGGCTCTAATACGGTGTGCAGCTCCACCAGAACTCCCCAAGTTCCGGGATTTTGGAAGTACAGCGCCATCTGTGGCTGCAAATAAGGAGAATGCAAATGATTTAGAGGATATAGAAGACTGTGAAGAGTTTGAGCTGTTTTAGTTAGAGTCATCTTCTCTGCCCTTTCCAACCCCGTTTTCTTTTTCATTTCTTCTTATGAGGGGTACGAATTTGAATTGAAGTTGACTTGGTTTCAAAACTCATACTCATCCATATAACACTTAGTATAGCTTATAGCATAAATGTAATCCAAACCTCGTGACAAATAGATAGATTAGTATATGTTTATACTGTACTAGAAGTTGCAAATCAATAAAGGAAACATGAGATTTCATTGGTTTGTCTGCTGGCAATTTTAGCCTCTATATGATATTATCAATGGATTTTTCTTTCCCTTTTTCTGTTTGCCTCCATGGTTGAAACATTGTCATGCTCCTTTATCTTCCTTTTTTTTTTTTTTGTTTATAATACACTATAGTCAGTTCATACTTGTACAATTATTTACAGTACTTATGCTAAAAATTATTTAAAAAAAAAAAAGAAAAGCAAGTTTGTTACATGCCTTTACAATTATGCAAATCCTTGAGATAAGTTCCATTTCTGGGCCAATCCAGAAATGTAAACAAGCATAACAGTGGTAGAGCTGGTTTTCTTATGTTGGTGAGTTTGATTTAGTTCTCGGTAACCTGTGGTACGATATCATAATGAACTGAACAGAGCTGTTTGTCTTATTCTTGCCGTATGCAGTTGAGGGTGTTTTCTTGGTTTAAAGCACATATTGGAGTTGTTGGCAATGGCATTCAATATATGCAAATTTAGAGTGACTTTGCCATTTAAATTGGTATGAAAAAGGTCAGTATTTGATGTTTATCAGCTCTGGGCTGTAATTTTCTATCTAGTCTGATGTGCATAATGATGATACAGGACAAGTGATGTGCTCATGTTGTAAGAAACATGACCATGCTGAAGTCCTTAATAGTTACTGACTTACTGATCAATATGGTGGACAGCACCGGCTTGTGGAGGTAATAAATTATAATTATTGGCTACTCCTTTAGGAAAAAAAATATAGAAATTAATAATTTGAAATCCAATTTTGAATTGAGATTTGAATTAAATATTGATTGATGTTTTGTTCAAAAGTTGCAACAATTCAATTTCGGTTTTATGCTGTAAGAAAAAATCTTGTAGATAAAAATGAAAACATTTTTGCCATGATGTGCATGAACAAGAGTTGGAATGTTCTGTGTAAATCAGGAGCAGCTAAAGGCATGATATTATATTTGGTACATCAAATTATTTCGTTAAATTGTCAAGCATTGACACATACACGGTAATTTCCCGAGGCTGAAATTACATGCAAAACCATTGTCATTTAAGCAATTTATTCAGGATTGTCCTATTGACTTCAATTTTCCTTGGTTTCATGACATGTAAAGTATTTTTCCTGTAATTGCTTTACATATACCAATGCACATATTTGGCACCAAGTTTTTTTTTTTTACCTCTTCTAACCTAGCTTCCTGAATCAAGTAGAAGCATCACCTAATAACTTTTGCTTTCAGGCTTTTGTCACTTGTAATGTTTTGAATCTTTGGTAGTACCTAATGACCATGATGATATCTTATTATGTGTTGAAAAACTAATTCTCTGTGATCTAGGCCAGCCTAAGTAACTTGTTGGTATAATGTTCCAAACTATTTGGTGATCCAGCAGTAACTATACTAATTGTTGTCATTCAAATTCAAACAACTCTATTCTGACTAAAAATTTTACTCGGTTTGTGCTCTGGTGGTGCCTGGTTCTAGATGAACTTGAAGATTCCGGAGGATCATTGTTGGAGAATATTTAGCAGAGAATGAAGATATACAGAAGGAATCTAAATCACTGAAACATCCAGAAGATCTAATTCTAGGCAAGGTACTTTCATTGTCAAAACACATACATTAGAGGTAAAAGAATTCCTGGGTACGCATGGTTTGATACTTTTGCACAATGGACTAGTAAAAGCAGGTAACTTTATATGACCCTTCCATGTTTGAGTTATATACCATGCAATAGTTGTCAAATTGACAACATGCTATATAAAAGGTGCACAATATGTATATATTTGATTCTTTCTCTCTTTTTAGTCCTATCCATCACATTGAATGATGGAACATCTCAATTGATTTTACTGACTATCAGAGTTGCAGCTATACATATTTTCTTGTGGTGTTACCTCCATTGCTCCTTCATTTGTGCTTTGTTCTCATGCAAGTGTTAAATCACTTCTTTTGCATACTTACTGTTTTTTTCACGAGACTTAGAAGTCAGGTGACACTGAAGTTGATTATGTGTTGTTGGTGTCACTGCCATTCTGACTTTATAGAAAGACCATGAATGCGGGGTGTTCAAGTATAAGTTAACTTTCAGATTTCAAACCAAATTAAACCTTTACTTGATATCAATTGCACCAACAACCAAAGAGGGATCGGATCTCGATGTGTTCAATTTGTCAAATAATATCATTTAACATTCCTCTGATTTTTATTCGTAGATTCATTCCATTAAGTTTTGTCACATCAATTCAGTAATATTCCCTTACATAGAAACGATAGCGCAGCAAGTGCTACAGGAGCATCCGCTAGGAATAGAGACAACAACGTGACATGCATATGCTAAGTAAATGTCCTTATAAAACTTAATATTCTTTTTTTTTTTTGAAATCTGTATGAAGTTTATTAAATAAAAAGTGAGACATGATCTTGTGATTTTCCCATAAATTTTGGTTAATAGCAAAGACTGTGGTAAGAGTGTTAATATTTTCTTATAAGCCAAATTATGAAATTCATTTCCAGCACTAGTTTTGGTGGCAGTGCTTTGCTATATGAATTTGATGCAAATGACTTTATGTTAAGAGTGAATTACTCTTCGAGTACTACTCTATCCCCTCAACAAATCTTGTCACTTCATCTACTTAAAACTGTATTAGATGAAGGTTAATTTGTTTCTCTTTATTTTTGCTGCGAAGTTAAGTTCATGTGCTCATATTGCAAGAAACGCGATTAAAGTTTCTGATCATTACTGGTTCCCGTGTTTGGACAGCAAGGGTTGGAGAAGGTAGTAAATTAAACTATGGCTTTTTTGAATGTGTCCATTAGTATATGGTGTGAAAACGTCAAATACATTATACTAAACTTGTAATATACCACTTTATAATACTATCTTGTAATGTGTTGACAAACTTGTAATATACCACTTTACATTAGTTGTCAAAGTTAATTGGTGAATTGAAAAAAAAATGAAATATTTAATTCTACAAATGACGTTGATTTGTGGATATTGTTTTTTATAGAGGATTTCCGGATGTTTTTTTAGAGGATTTGTGGATATTGTTATTTGTACAGTGAATGCTCAAGCCATTTCTTTATTTGTAGATATTGTTACAAAGGCCAGAGTTCCACGTTATATATTCAGGAGAACTAATCAACCTACCTAAACATCGGCCGAAGTGAAAGCTTAATAAGATAGGAAATATCCTTAAAGTATTTAGTACTCCCTCCGTTAATTGTAAAATGTTTTTGAGAAATTTATTTGACTCTTTTTATAAGACATTTTTTTTTTCTAATTTTTAGATGTATTAGTTATTTTTTTCTTATATATTCTTATTTAATTATTTTCTCTTCAAAAATATTAATTATAAGCAATTAAGTTGAAAGAGAGAAAGGAAATCGTAAGTTTGAAATCAGGGGTGTTCGCGGGCCGATTTAGATCAATTTTGACTAAATTCAGGATTCAACCTAATCAAATTTGATTGGTCGTTCGGTTTGATTTTTATAATTTTTTTTTTTGAAATCCAACTTAAGTCAGCTCATTCATTAACTCTTTGGTTTGGTTCCAGTCAATGGGTTATTCATTTAAATATGATCTTTTTTTCTTACAACTATTAATTTATATCATGATTAATCTAAATATTTAATATAATTAACACAATATTATCAAATGTATGAAAGTAATAAAATTGATTCATTTAATACCATCAACATAATATTCTAAAATAGACTAATACAAATTAAAATAAAATATTTTTCAACAAGATTTATTATAATAGTCTGAATCATAATTATTTTCTACAAACTAATTTCTTGCAATAAGCTTTGTTGCAACTAAATTTGTTGAAACAAATGAACAAAATATGATTCATTAATATTATAAACATGACATAAAAAATAAATATGAAAAAAAGGTAAAACAAATAATAATGTACTCAAAGTAATACCTTAAGAAGTTCCAACATCACTAGTAGTTCCACCACTTGCAGTCTAATATTAGAAGTATTTAAAGCCAAACCAAACAACTCTAAAAATTTTGATCGATTCGGTTCGGTTTTGATTGGATCTATAAATCTAAACTCGTGACCTAACTCGTATATGAATAGTTTTGATCGGTTTTGTTCGATTTTGACCCAAATACATAAATGACTAAACCCAAACTGTTCGGATCGGTTTGGATCAATTCGAGTTCATGGGTGACTTGTATCCGTGAACACCCCCCTATTTGGAATGATGATACAAATAATTGCCAGATTTAATGTGACTAACTAAATTAATTAATTTTAAAAGGGGTATGAATTAGTTGAAACGATCTTATAATTAAGGACGAAGGGAGTATAACTTAATTTACCTGCCAAGTTCTTAAGTATTTAATATCCTTAATTTACATAGCACTTGTTAATAACAATTTTCAATTGTTAAAATGGGTTTTAATTTGGTTGGTTCATAGTTTGGAATTTTGAATACAATAGTGCCGCTACTCCTCCGGTGAATAATTGGATGTTGGGTGGAGTGCATTTGAAATTTTGTGTAAGGTTAAATATGTTTTTAGTTTTTATAAATTTTTAAAATTTAGTTAATTTTTACAAGAAAATTCACCTATTTTTAACACATAAGATGTGAAAAAAATTATAAATATACACATTTTTTTAAAATATAAATATGTATGTACAATTTAAACTATAGTCATGTATGTGACACCCTCTACCCCATACATATATGTACTAATAATAAGATGAATAATAAATTATAATTAATTAAAATTTCTTAAAACATGTTTAAATAAAAGTATTTCAAAATGGTAAAAGGCTCACATTTGCTTTCTTTTACATTCTATTCAAACTTGTCCAAATAAATAATAAAGTCATCTTGGCTCAAACAAGGCTGCCTAAGATTTCATACAATTAATATAGAAACTTATACTCCAATGTCACATCCTATCAGAGCATTGTGTCCCGACGTCCTTCAGCACAAGGTTCCTTAAAGCAATTCACCTAGTCATCTGCTCCCCCGAACACAAAGTTCAAGATCATCATAGGATTCAAACACAAACAACACACAGGGAGTGAGTTATCACATTCCTAACTAATAGAGAAACAAGACAACTAGATATACATATCATATAAATGAGATACAACTTACTTAAACATAACTCACGTAATTCCACCACTTTGTCATTTAAAATTCACTTTTTAATCATCAATCACATTACACATGAATCACACACTCCGATCAAGACATAATAACACATCAATTTCATAATAAATAATTAGCAAGCGTATGCAACAGTTATGCTAAGACTCAAGCTTATATGCAATGTGGTACCATGTTAGTGAAAAACCACCATGGTGCACTTAGGAGTACATAACAAGACACACCACAACATGGGTATGTCAGATTACTCTCACTAAGTAAAATCATAGGGAGACCAATCAAGGTCACGTTGTTTTGCAAAAATGCTTCAACCATGTGGGATCGACACATACTTAAAGGACTACTCAAACCGAGTGTATTTACCCCCAAGGCCTACACTCCGAAGAGTTCATCAGGGCCTTTCCTTCCTGATTCAGGTCCAACCCCTAAAATAATTTTTTGCATGCAGACACTGCTCATGAATTATACAATACCCACGACCTCACACGCGTATTTTAAACATGTTTAACACATTGCGCTACAATTTAACACTGGTTCCAAAATAGGAAACCTACACTTTCTCTTTAACACTGGTTCCTAAATAGGAAACTTAAACTTTTTCTTTAACACTGCACATCAACACTTTTCTCAAGATAACATTGGTCGGGTTATTGTATAATTCACAGCTCACAACACAAAGTAATGTCACATCAAGTGTTAACCACACACTTATTCACAACTAAAACTTGTTCATAATTTCACATCTCATAATGTCACAATCCACCATCACATGTTTACATGTATATCACATATTAACACATATTCAACTTTGCACTTATACTCAATCTCAATAACAATATTATAATCTAAAAGCAACATGTTAGTCCACAATTCATCACAAATTCAATTTATAGACACTGCTCATGAATTATATAATACCCATGACCTCACACTCGTGTTTTAAACACGTTCAACACATTGCGCTACAATTTAACACTGGTTCCTAAATAGGAAACCTACACTTTCTCTTTAACACTGCGTATAAACATTTTCTCAATATAAACACTGGTCGAGTTATTGTATAATTCACAGCTCACAACATAATTATTGTCACATAAGTATTAAACACACACACTTATTCACAACCAAATATCATGCCCACAATTTAGCATCTCATAATGTCACAATCAATCATCTCATGTTTACATGTATCTCACAAATTGACACATTTCACTTTGTACTACTCAATCTCCATAATAATATTATAATGTCATTATAATAATTTATTACACCTCATAACTCATATACATATCACACAATAATCATATTTACATGACACAAAACATATATATATATATATATATATATATATATATAGTAAATCAAGCTACATTATTTTTAATCAAAAGAGTTTTTATAACAATTAATTTAACATTACATCAAAAGAAATTATCACTAGGCATTAACCTTACAACTTTCTTTAATTTATTATTTTAGTATTACAATAAATATATACACATAACATGTTAATCATCGTCGTGGAAAAAAATTAGAACAAGATAATAAGTTCATCAAACATATATAATTCAAAGTTATAATTATAAGGATAAAATAAAAAATTACAGAAACACCCCAAAACCCATTCCAATTGATACTCTAAGGATCCTACACATGTTCTCACTAATCCCTAATTGTGAATAACTCATCCCTTACCTCGATGTAGTCACTCAAGCATTCTCAGTTATCAATTGTGGCGTTTTTGGTGCTTTCTAGAGCTCTTCCTCCGGTTGCTCTGTTAGGGTTCCCAAACGTTAGAGAGAAGGAGAAGGGATTGAAGCCTCCATTCCATGGTCCTACGTGCGATGCATATTTCTCTGTTCAAAGGAATTATTTTGTAATTCCCAACGGTGAAGGCGTTTTGAATTAAATCGCGAACCACATATCATAATTTCACGACAATCCAACGGTTAACGAGCTCGGGATCATTGTTTTACCGAGACAGTTCTAGGTTTCTATGAGAAAGAAAAAGTTATGATGCAAAGGGTATTTCTCTTAGCTTTGACATGTTTTCGTAATTGCCAACGGTGAGAATGTTTGGAAATGAGTTCCAAACCTGGTGGTATGCGGTGGATGAGTCTGAGATCGTCATTTTTCTGAGATAAGTTTGATGGTATGCGGGAAAAAGAGAGGATTTTGGGAGAAGGAGAGAGGAAAACAAAATTGAGAGAAAGAGGAGGTATCGTCACTATGAAAACTGACCTATTTATAGCTAGGGTACTTACAACTTATTATTTACTCTATTTTATTTATTTTTATTATTTTATAAAAATGAGCTCTATTTTATTCTCTATCAAATGAATAAATAAAATACTTTTTTTTCTTAAATCATTATTTTAATTAATAAAGTTATTTCTCCTTATTTATTTAAATATAAAAACCTCATCATTTTTCTAAAACTCTATTTATTTATAAATAAAATCTTTTTTAAATTAGTCTACGAAAAATGGGATGTTACAATTTATGTGAATAGTTATGAAGTAAAACTTTAATATTTGAGGGACATAAATAATAATACAATGATAATTATTTATTAATAACTTTGAAATAAATAATAAATACTTTTTCAATTCTTGTAAAGAAAAATATAACAATATTGTATTGTTCAGAGTTCACAAAATAAATGTGACATCCTACGTGGCACTCTGAGACTCGTGTCAATCCTCCATGTCAACCTTGGCACAGGAGCACAGACGTTCAACCCTTAACAGCTGGGCTCCCAAACCAACAGGTTATCTCCAACCTCTTAATATTTGAATATGTTGTTACCTCTTTATCTCTTGGCAGGTATTCAATTATCTACAAGGTTACACACTATCTATAAGGTACAATTATCTACTAGCTTTTATCTTTAAGCTACATATTGTCTTTAACATTATCTATAAGCTACCAGTTATTATCTATAAATCGATATTTATCTGTAAAGGCTATAAAAGCCCCTACAAACAAGGGCCTGCAACTCCATTCTACTCCTATAAATACCAGGTTCCATTGAACCCTCAACATATCCTGAACACACATGCACACCTGCTTGCATACTTGTGTATTCATACTCTCTCTTATTCTCCTAACTCATACTTACTTGAGCGTCAGAATCCTTTGTTTTATAGGTCCCCCCCTCTTGTCCTCTTAACAAAGATATCTCTCAAAGCCGATGTGTGAAGTCTGGGAGCCCACCACGTCCACCCTGACGTGTGCCAACCCCGAATTTTGGTAAGTACATTTGGCACCCACCGTGAGGCAGCGGTAAAACATACCCCACAATCTCTCGTCATATCTCTCTCTTTTGCCATGGTTTGCACTCGGTCAGGCCTCAAACGCGAGACCCCTTTCAAAGGCTCTAACCCTCCACCAGTAGCCATGACAGACACATATACTCTTTAGTAACTCCAAAACCGTATTGTGGAGATGGAGCGACGCCATTAGGAGGAGTTGAGAAAGCTAAAGGCTGACCGTGATCAACCTAAGGCTCATGTCAGACGTCCCCAGGGTGAAGAGCACTCCGCTCACACATTGTCTGAGCGCACCTAAGAGGAATCACACCCCCGACACACAGTCAACACTCCAGAGGACTCAAGTATCTTCCATATGCATCGTCCAGCAGGGCAAACTACTCGTTAACATCCCTTTGTCGATCGCATCATAGAAGCTGACATAACCTTAGGTTGGAAACCACTCGGCCTAGAGTGGTATGATAGGACCACCGATCTGTATGAGCATCTGGATGCCTTTATGACTCAGGCAAATCTATACAGCAATGACAATGCGATCCTATGTCGTGTCTTCCCAATGCCCCTCAAGGGGGCGACATTGATCTGGTACGGTGGACTCCCACCAAGATCCATAGATAGCTTCGACACCTTCGTTGAATGCTTTAGTGCACAATACGCAACCAACAGGTCTCATTGCTTGACCTCTACTGCCTTGGCCAATCTGTGACACGCAGATGACAAGTCTCTTAGAAAATTCATGAACAAATTTGGGCGCATCGTCGTCCAGATCCAAAATCTTAACCCAAAGGTCGCATTGCATTCCATGCTCCTCGCCCTACAGCCTGGAAAATTCGCGGACAGTCTGTGCCAAAACCCCCCTAGTAGCATGGATGAGTTGTGCGAACAAGCCAAGGGCTACATCCAGATGGAAGAAATGTCCAGATTCAGGAACGAAGTCAGACAAGCTGGGCATAAGCGCGACAAGAGAGAAGGAAGCACCAAGGCTCACTCACACTAGTCGGACAAGAGGCACAAGCCAGACAAGTGTCACCCTATCCCAAAAGGGCCTAGGTACGAGGGTTACATACCCCTAACGACCAATCGCATTACAATCCTGGAGGAAGCTTTCAACTTGGAGGTACCCATCAGGCTACCCTCGACGAAACCTTCCAGGCCAGGGTTAGAAGCGACCAAATGCTACAGGTACCATCATGATATTGGTCATAACACAAAAGATTGATGGGCCCTAAAGACAAGATAGAAGAACTTATGCAGGCTGGGTACTTAGCCCAGTTTGTTAGAAGGCCGGACAACCACCAAGCAAGAGCAAGACCCGGAGGACACCAAAAGGAGTAACATAGGAATCACTAAGCAGACATAAGAAAAGATAAAGTGGAAGATTGAGGTACACAGAAACACCAGTAGCAACACAAGCGACAACCTCCCCAAGAACAGGAACCCACCTAACAAATCAGAGGTGTAATCAACACCATTGCAGATGAATTTTCCTATGAAGGACAGTCTAACCAATCCTGAAAATGCCACCTTCACGCCATTCGAGACATCAACATCAACTTTGTCGATACACCATCACAACGAAGTCTCCTTCCTACCACTTTCACGGATAGGGACTTTAAGGGTATCAATCCCATTAACCAGGACGAATCCATGGTTATCTCCATCATCATCGCAAACTTCAAGGTGTTCAAAGTCCTCATCGACCAAGGCAGCTCCATTGATATCCTATATTGGAGAACTTTTTAGAAATGTGAGGTCTCCCCTAACACTGTCCACCATCAAGCTGGTCCACTCCTTGGATTTGCAGGCGTGAGAGTTGAAACCAGAGGCTACGTGGACCTAATGACCACTTTCGGTCAAGGCCTGCTTTCCAGGAGCTTCACAATAAGATATTTACTTGTTAATATAGATACATCATATTTTTATTTGATTGGCAAGAAGACACTTAATGAAATTCCCCACCCTGACCGAGAAGATTGTAACCGTCAAGGAAGATCAAAGTAAGCACGACAATGCTATGCAAAGAGCCTGCCACTAGGGAGCCTGCCAAGCCTTACCCCACAACGGCTGAAGGTACTTAAGTCATGAGCGTGGATGAAGGGTATCCAATATGAGCCGTGACCGTCTACCAAGCAAGTTTGGACGATGAACTCGATATAGATCCGTGCAACGACACTTCTGACAAGGGCCTAAAACCCATCGAAGAGCTTATTAAGCTGTAGCTAGGACTTGAACCCAGGCAATGTACGTAGCTCAGTAGGGACCTCACCAGCCATCAGCACTGGCTTATAGCCGAGGTGCTACACAAAAATGCAAATTTGTTTGCTTGACAACCATTTGACATGCCAGGAATCCATCCCAGCTTTATATGCCACAAGCTTGTCATCTGTCCCCAGACCAAGTCGGTATCAGAAAAAAGGAAGATGGGAGAAGAACAGCACAAAGCTGCCAAAGAAGAAGTGAACAAACTCCTCAAAGACAACTTCATCAGAGAAGTCAGGTATTTCACCTGGCTCGCCAACATCATTATGGTAAAAAAGGCCAATTACAAATGGCAAATGTGCACCGACTAAATTGATCTCAATAGGGCGTGCCCCAAAGACACATACCCTCTACCTTGTATCGATAGGCTAGTCGATGGAGCTTCCTAGACGCCTACTATGGGTACAACTAGATTCGGATGCACGCTCCAAACAAGGAGAAAATGACATTCATAACTAAAGATGTCAATTTTTGCTATAGGGTCATGCCCTTTGGCCTTAAAAATGCAAGCGCTACATACCAACGACTGATTGACCGAGTATTTAAACAACTGATCGGATGAAATATTGAAGTATATGTGGATGACATGGTCATCAAGTCTCAAAGCATAGCCCAGCACATGACAGACTTGGAAGAAGTCTTTAGGGAACTCCGCAAATATGACATGCGCCTCAACCTTGAAAAATGTACATTCGAGGTAGGCGGAGGCAAATTCCTTAGTTTCATGATCATTCATCGGGGGATTGAAGCCAACCACAACAAATGCATTGCCATACTGGAGATGCACAGCCCGACCAACATTCAAGAAATCTAGAAACTAAATGGCAGGCTAGCATCCCTGTCCAGGTTCCTCTCGAAGCTCGCCGAAAAGGCGAAGCAGTTTTACAAACTGCTCAAGAAAAGTGAGCCCTTCCTATGGGATGAGACCGGTGAACAAGCCTTCCTGACTTTCAAGAAGACCATAGCCACACCACCAGTTTTAAGCTGACCCAGGCCAGGAGTACCCCTACTCCTGTATATTTCAGTAGCTGATGAAGTCGTTAGCTCAGCCCTCATACAAGAGGAGGGGAAGTACATGCTCCCCATCTACTTCACCAACCGCATACTCCATGACGCTGAAAAGCACTACCAAATGATAGAAAAGGTGGTGCTAGCACTAATTACCTCGACTTGATGCCATAGGCCATACTTCCAGAGTCACCAGGTGGTAGTCAAGACGAACTACCCCATCAAACAGGTTTTGCGGAAACCTAAACTCATAGGGAGAATGGTGGCATGGTCCGTCGAACTTTCATAATTCGACCTTCACTATGAACCTCGTGGCCACATGAAGACACAATTCATGGCTGACTTTCTGGAAAAATTCACTGAAAACGACAATACCACCCTAGATTGGTGGAACCTTTACGTGGACGGTGTGTCCAATGTAAAGGGAAGCGGGACATGAATCATCCTCGAAGGCCCTGATAATGTCACTCTAGAGCAAGCCCCCAAGCTCAACTTCAAAGCCTCAAACAACCAGGCAAAGTACGAGGCACTCATTATAGGTTTTAAACTAGCAACAGAAGTCAGGGCCAAGATGCTACAATGCTACACAGACTCGTAGCTTGTCTAGGGATAGGTTGCTAACAAATACCAGACCAAGGAAATAGTGTTGCTCAAGTACTACCACATTGCCAAAACTCTCATCGATAATTTTGAATGCTTTGAAATGTACTACATACCCAGGGAGAGAAACACCAAAGTAGACCTGATCTCCAAGCAAGCCAGCACCAAAAAGGTTAGGCACCTCAAGACTATCATCCAGGAGACGCTCCAAGCTCTCACCATAGACACTGAAGATGCTATGGCCGAAGAAGAGGAGGAACCAGAATGGATGACCCCCTACAGGAATTTCCTAATCTAGGGGGTGTTGTCATTAGACGAGAATAAAGCCCGACGCCTAAAACAGAAGGCCAACTACTACGTCATCCTCGATGGTGAGCTATTCAAAAGAGGGTTGACAACACCCTTTTTAAAATGCCTGAACAACCAACATGACAATTTTTTCATGAGAAAACTCCATGAAGGAATTTGCAGTCTCCATACAAGAGAATGCTCCCTTGCAACAAAGGTGGTGTGTGCTGGCTATTACTGGTCAACACTCAAGGCAGACACCTTTGACTTTACAAAAAATTATAGATGATACCAAGAGTTTGTAGACATTCCACGCACCCTTCATGACAATCTCCACAGTCTGAGCTCCCCTTTTCCATTTGCTATGTAGGGAATAAACATATTGGGACCACTACCAAAGGCCTCAAGAGCAGTCAAATACTTACTAGTCGCCATCGACTACTTCACCAAGTGGATAAAAGCAAGACCATTGTGGGAAATTACGGCCAATGAGGTGGAGAAATTCATCTGCAAACATGTCACATGCAGGTATGGCCTCCCACATGCCATTGTCAAGGACAACGACACTCAATTCACAGCTCATACATACTAAGACTTCTTGACAAGGATAGGTGTCCAACACCTTGTCACCTCTGTCGAACATCCTCAGACTAATGGTCAGGCAGATGCAGCTAACAGAGTCATCCTCAAGGCCCTGTGTACTAGACTCGACAAGTCTAAGGGTCTATGGAAAGAAGAGTTTCCCAATATACTATGGGCCTACCTCTGTTCACCCCAGATAGCAACAAGCGAGACTCTTTACCGACTTACATATGGCATAGACGCCATGATCCCCGTTGAAGTTGGGGAACCATCGACAAGGAAAATGTTGTTCCAGCAACAACAAAATGAAGAAAATATGAGGGTAGAGCTCGAAACAACAGACGAAGTCCAAGACATGGCTAGAATCAGGGAAGAAGCCACCAAACTCCAAGCAATGAGGAAATACAATACAAAGGTACAACCACGAGCCTTTCAACCTGGTGATCTTGTATGGCTAATCCGAGGTGAAGCTAGAAAATATCCCCAGCGGGAAGGCTTGGTCCCAACTCGAAAGGCCTATTCAAGGTCACAACAAGCCTAGACAATAGAGCATATAGACTATAAGAATTGGATGGCAAAGCAATTCCAATAACATAGAACGCCACCCACATGAAGTTCTACTTCAGTTGACGTAAGGAAAACCCAAATGTTGTACCCTTTCTCCTACTCAAGTCTTTTGTCCCCAAAATAAAAGAATCAAGGTTTTGGCTTGAGAGGTTTTAATGAGGCACATCCAAGATAACGAAGGGAATTTATACTTAATCAAATACATAGAATAAAAAATACTACACCCTTCCTTTTCATAATTTTATTATCAAGACAGGAACATCCATAGCCGTAGCTCCAAGGCTCTTAAAACCTAAGGACTACCCTTGGTGAGCCCTCTTTCTAGCACTAGGTCTCCAGTACGTGTCACCCATAGCAAGTGACATGTTTGCAAGAGCACACCACTAAGTCTCCAGTATGTGTCACCCACACCGAGTGACATGTATGCAAGAATACGCCACTAAGTCTCCAGTACGTGTCACCCATAGCAAGTGACATGTATGCAATAGCACACCACTAAGTCTCCAGTATGCGTCACCCACACCGAGTGACATGTATGCAAGAATACGCCACTAGGTCTCCAGTACGTGTCACCCATAGTGAGTGACATGTATGCAAGAGCATGCCACTAAGTCTCCAGTACGTGTCACCCACAGTGAGTGACATGTATGCAAGAGCACGCCACCACGTCTCTAGTAGGTGTCACTCCACGAGTTACATGTATGCAAGAGCATGCCATTATGTCTCTAGTACGTGCCACACAGACGAATGACATGTATGCAAGAGCACGACACCCAAAGCCTAGGTCGTAAAATTCCTTAGTCGATCCTCCAAAGGGCACATAAAACCCAAGGTCCGCCCTTGGTGAGTCCTACAGATTCACAGCATTGTGATTCCAATACTTGCCACTCCCCAAACGACACGTATGTAAGAGCACGACACACGTGCTACATACACAAGGCTCATCGAACCCAAGCTCTGCACTTGGTGAGTCTCATAGGGTCATCAAACCTGAAGTCTATCATTGGTAAGCCTCGACGCAGCTCTATAGGCTTGTCAAAACCCAGGGCAAACACATCCCTAGTCCAAGGCTCGTTAAACCCAAGGTTCACCCTTGGTAAGCCCTTTTGTTGCTAAATTCCATCTCCACAGGAATGCAAGGTACGCAAGGTCTACCCTTGACCATCATTTCTATTCCTAACTTTTACCTGTGCCGGAATACAAGTCTATCAAAAACCCAAGATCCACCATTGGTAAGAATGCCTACAAAACCCAAGGCATCCCCTTGGTCTGCTCACTCGCAGCAACTACAGCGACCAAAGTCCAAGGTCCAGGCTCCACAAGTCAAAACAACCTACCCCAGGCTGGTTGGCAAGACCTTCAACCAGGGGCAAGCCAAATATGTTCCTCATAACCATCAAAGGAGAAACTCCATAGGCCAAGACAATCTATCACCAGACTTGTTGACAAGACATTCAATTAGGTGCAAATCACAATATCTCCTCACAAGCATCAGAGGAGAAGTTCCGCAAAGTGAAAGGAAGCACCACCACATGAGTGACAAGACCTTTAATCAGGTTGAAATCAAACCTGAGATGATTTCATGTTATCTACTTTTCAATTTCAGAAGACCACCACGGTTCTACCTCCACATCACCAAGGTCTTGCTTCCTACGCCGTCAAAGATTTTACACTTTTCATCATGACGGCTTATTCATACTACCAGAAGTAACAAAGTGTTGCATAGACAAAGGCAAACACGTAAGACATACATAACATACATATAAGGCAAAATTCATCAACAAAGGAAAAGCATAAGCATTGAAGAAAAATAATTGTCATAATTTACAAGGCCTGTGCGGCCAAAATCCAACCATGAAGAAAAAAAGAAAATAAATAAAAGCAACCTAAACTAAGGCATCATCACCTCGCTCCTCATTGCAAAAGAGAACAAGGTTAGACACTTTACCGTTCAAGGCAGCAAAGAGATCGCTTGCCAAAGGAAGAGACAAAGTGGCCCGTGTGTCCAGTGAGGCTAACAACTGTTCCAAAATAGCTTTGTCGACCCTCTCCACAAGGGTCAACAGGTCCTCATCAAATGACTTGAAGTTGGTGGGATTAGCCTACCAGTAGAATGGGAAGCGGAGCTCCCCGTCCTTGTTGAACATAAGTGGAAAATTATCAGCCACGACATTAGTAGGCAAGATCTTGAAGAAATGGTCCTTGAAACGGTGAAAGATGTTTGAGTCAAACTCAAACAGCTTCTTGGATACGCTATTTAAGGAGACCCAACCAATCTTACCAATCTACTTCATCTAGAATAAAAATAGGAAGATCGACACACGAGGCCAAATGTTGAAGAAAAGGCACAAAATTTCAAAGGCCATCACCATGGCCCAACTATTCGGGTGAAGTTGGGAATGGGCCATGTTCAAGTGCTCATGGAGAGCACACTAAAAAACAGTAAAAGGAATAACGAGGCCCAAGACCTCAAACAAACACCTGTACATAAAGAAGAATGGCAGACTACCCAATGGCACCCTCAAGAAAGGGGCGACCCCCTTACAGGAGTCCTTAGGGTTTGTCAGCTTCACCTGGCATTATAGAGCAGCGACACTCACCGCAAAGTGTTGGATCAAATGGCCTCGGAATAATTAAGAAGGGGGGGTTGAATTAATTATTAACGAACCTTTACTAATTAAAAATCTATCCTTCTTAATATTACCAAAAGTAAAAACAATAATTAAAGTGCACAACGGAAATTTAAAGAGTAGGGAAGAAGGAGACAAACACGAGATTTATACTGGTTCGACAACAACCTGTGCCTACATCCAGTCCCCAAGCAACCTGCGGTCCTTCAAATTTCTTTTCAACCTTGTAAAAATCCTTTTACAAGCAAAGACCACAAGGGATGTACCCTCCCTTGTTCTCTTTGAACAACCTAGTGGATGTACCCTCCACTAGAACTGATCCACAAGAGATGTACCCTCTCTTGTTCTCAGTCACAACAACCCAAGTAGATGTACCCTCTACTTGTACCACAAAGGATGTACCCTCCAATGTGTTAAGACAAAGTTCTCAAGTGGTTAGTCCTTCGAAACTTTGTGAATGGGGAAACAAAAGAATTCTCAGGCGATTAGTCCTTTGAAATCTTTTGTTTATGGGAAAGGGAAGAATCAAAAGAATTCTCAGACTGTGTCATTTTGAATTCTTTGACAAGGGAGAAGGGAGACATAAAAGATTTCAAGCGGTTAGTCCTTTGTTCTTTTGGAAAAGGGAGAAGAGAGACACAAAAAGAATTCAGGCAGTTAGTCCTTGGCAAATTCTTTTTGGCAAAGGGAGAAGGGAATGAAAAAGATGAATAACACAAGTTTTTGAACAAAGAACTTTTCTTGGAAGAGAAAGTTTTGAACAAAAACTTTTAGAAAGATGAAGAGAAGATGAAATCAGAAAGTTCTGAAAGAAATGAAAGAAGATGTTAAAAGATAGATTGAAAGATAGAATGATTGAAAAAGATGATAGATATGAATTTTTTTTTTAATGTTTCATGTCAAGGTCACATATTTATAGTTTCTTGATGACTCAAGTCAAAACTTGTAACTCTTGGCAATTCCTTTAAAACTAATCACTTAAAAAGTTATGACTTTTCAAAGAATCTTCAGAAACAAGTCACTTGAAGAAATGTGACTTTTGGAAATGAATTTTTCGAAAATAGTCACTGTTAATCGGTTACCATAAAGGTGTAATCGATTACACATCAACGGATATGACTCTTCATTTTGAATTTTGAAAATCTTAATGTTTTAAAACACTGGTAATCGATTACTACAATCTGGTAATCGATTATCAGAGAGTAAAACTCTTTGGTAATGATTTTGTAAAAAAAAACTTCTTGTGCTACTCAATGTTTTGAAAAACTTTTTAATACTTATCTTGATTGAGTCTTCTCTTGATTCTTGAATCTTTGAATCTTGAATCTTCTTAATAAAACTTTATCTTGAATCTTTCTCTTGATTCTTGAATTGTTCTTGACTCAATCTTGAAATCATTCTCTTGGGCTTTTTGTCATCATCTTTGTTATCATCAAAACACCTTGAATCAATCTTGATTCATCATCATGAAGCAATGAATTTTGCTTCTACACAAAGGTGCAGGAGGACTTATACTTTAGGACATCGTCTCTCACCATAACTAGTGGGGGGGACAAGGACCCAATGTTATGGTTACGTCACATACGAGGAGACACCCTCACGTCCCCCCCCCCACCTACCCTTGCTCCCCTAGAAGCTAAAGAGGGGAGAATCATTGTGACCGGGACAGGCTCCCTGGCCAAGGAAGCAGTGGAAGGCCACAACCTCCCGCGGAGAAGAGAGGTGCCTCAACTAGTATGGCGCGAATCCCTCACCCTCTCTAAGGTGGAGGATTCGTTGTCAGAGGCACCACGACGAGTATCCTCCGAGGAGGAACCACCAATGGAAATGACCTCCCGCCGGTTCATCAGGGGCTACTGAATCAAACCCCTAGAATCATTACCACTTATGCCAATGGAAGAGTTAGACAAAAATGAAAACATTGTCAAAAACAAAATACCTCAAAGGATTGAAGAAGATAAATGAGGAAGAAAAGGAATTGCAAGCACGAAAGCAAAGCAAGTTCAGGATGCAAGAAATCAAAATGAAGGTGACCTAAAATTAAACGTCCATTCCATTTAAATAGGAGACAAACTCTTTGGTAACTGGCGGGAGCTAAAGTGGTGCCCTAAAATTTCGCACCACGACACAACCCCACTCACTTACGCACCACGACTACAGTACGCGCCCACTCCCTAAGTGACACGTATGCAAAAGTACTGCTCGTGCACCGCGCACGCCTGTAGTAATAGAAAAAATGTAACGTTTGTCTTCAATGCACCCTCCAACAGTCAAAAAAGGGTAGAGTTGTCAAATCAAAAGCATGTCCACCACCTGACACATCAGACCTCACCTACAAAATCAAAAGCATGTACACCCCAGACAACTTGACAGAAGCAGCCCAAACAACACTTGTATAGGCCCAGGGGATTGACAATCTTGATAGACCTGTAATTCTTACACTTGCTGGGTTACCACTCTCAACATTGGGCAATGCTTGTCCGTACTTAGGGGCTCGACAAAATTATCACCCCCTACCTGTCAAGGCTACCACCCCGGACATTAGACAATCTTCAACGCAGGACAATCTCTTTTGCCTGCAAGTCGGCTCAGAGCTTGGTGTTAGACAAGTGGCCTCAGAAATCTTAAGAAGGGGGCGTTGAATTAAGATTATGCTAACTATTCCCCCAATTAAAACCTACTCAGATTTTTATGCAAGTTCTAAGTTTCCTTTATAACAAATTACTTAGATGATGAATCAAATGAGCAAACTGAAATGAGACTAATAAACAACAGTAAATATAAGAGATAAAGGGAAGAGAGAATGCAAAACCGAATTTATGCTGCTTTGGTCACACCCTTGTGCCTACGTCCAGTCCCCAAGCAACCCGCTTGAGAGTTCCACTATCTTTGTAAATTCTTTACAAGTACTGAACACCACAAGGACTTTCCTTCCTTTGTGTTTAGATTTCCTTTACAATACAACAAGAGACTCACAATCTCTTAAGCCTTTGAACAGAAAGAAGATGAAGAGTAGATGATCTCTCTAGAAGGAGATAGATATTACAATTGAGGCTCTCAATTCCTTATGAAAATCACAAGTGTTTGGCCAAGGAATATTGAATGATAAAAGATATTTTGTTTGAGAGGATTATGCCTTTTTGTGAATTGGGAAAACTCTCTAGAAAATTGTGCCCAAGTCACTTATTTATAGGCCTTTGATGACCATTTAAAAATCAAATGAAAAGATGTGACTGTTGGCAAATTTTCTCAAAACTTGCCACTAGTAATCGATTACAATCCTGGTGTAATCGATTACACAGTTATCTTTCTTGAAAAGTTGTGACTCTTCATTTAAAATTTGAATTTCCAACGTTCAGAGCCGCTGGTAATCGATTACATGTTTTTTGTAATCGATTACAAGGTTTTTCAAAATATTTTTGAACATTATAAGCATTGGTAATCGATTACAAAGTCATAGTAATCGATTACACTTTTGAAAAACCCTTTTCAGAAATGTTGGGCTTCTAGTAATCGATTACAGCCTTCTGGTAATCGATTACCAGAGAGTAACAAGCTTGGAAAAATTATTCTTAAGATAAAAACTCTTTTGGCCAATCATTTGTGCTTTTCAAAATCTTTTCTAATAGTCTATCTTAAGACCTATCTTAATTCTTTTCTTGAGACCTTTGCCTTTACTTGAAATATTGCTTTCTTCACTCTTGAATGATTTTTATAATTCCTTGGCATCATCAAAATAATTCTTGAAGCTTTGCTTCTACAATATCCTCCTTTTTGATGATGACAATACCTGGAATCAACAAAGCATATACAATTTGTATTCGGTCGTTCACTCATTCTAAAACTCCCCTTATCTTTTTAGAAGTTATGCTTAATTCTTCTGAATTTTGAAGAGTTGAAATTTGAGTGAAAACTTGAGTTAAAATTTAAGATTTTGAAACAAAAGTTTAATTAAAAGACTTTAAAATTTGAGTTTAAAACTTTGTATCAATTTTAATTTAAGAGATTTAAAGTTTTGAGTTTAAAACTTGAAATTAACTGAAGGAACAAACTTTAATTTTGTAACAAAAATCATTAAAATAAGAATTAACACAAAATTAAAGTTTATTTAGAAAAATTAAACTTGTAAAAAAAACTTATCTGAAAAGATTTCTTGATTGTTCTTTAAACCCGGTTCTCTCTTTTCTTCTCCCCCTTTGGCAGCATCAAAAAAGCCAAAGTGCGTAGAGCAAAAATAGTATATCCAGAACGCATATAATCAGAGCAATTAATCATTCAAATAAAATGCAGATATAATCAGAACCAAGCAAATCCAAACAAGATAACTAATTCAGAAATCACAAACAAACCAAGTTACAAGTCAGAAAACTTAGTCAAATACACGGCTCAGAAGATAACAACAATGCAGAAAATTTAAACATAATAAAATAGAACTAAGGATCTGTTGGTGAATCAAAACAGCGGCGTATGTAGCTCATGTCATCTGCAAGTTGATCGATGCGGATGTCCATCTCTTCAAAGTGTGTGTCGATCCTATCCAAGCGATCATCAACGTGTGCTCGGAGGCTTCATAACTCTGTGAGAATGTCATTCAGAAGCGCATAAGAGTTATGTCGTGGAGGTGAAGGGATACGCTCATCTGCAGGCTGTGGCTAGGCATCTTTCTTCACCCAAGAGCCATCCAATTCCTTACGGTAACCAGAAGAGGTGACCGCTCCAGCACCAATAGAGAAGGATCTTTTTACTTGGATGAAAGGATCAGAATCAAGAGGTACATTAAAATGACGCAGAAATAAAGTGATTAAATGAGGATAAGGCAGCGGAGCATTGGATCGCAATGTCTTTTGCATGTGATATCTGATAAGATGAGCCCAGTCGATCTGACGACTGGTTAAGAATACCCACATAACTATCAGGTCCTCCTCAGAGACCTGAACAAGATTTGATGAACGAGGAAGAAGAATACGCATAATCAGATAATGCATGATGCGACATTCAAAAGTCAATGAACCGGCAAGCAATCTGCCGCTCATTTTTGCCTGGTCGGTGTATACCATTCGGCGGGCATCAAGACTTGAAAAATCAAATTTCCAGTCATCAACAATGGTGCCCTCAAAAGGTACACCTTGATTGGACAACTGAGTTAACTCAAAAAAGACTAATTCATCAATCTGCATCCTAATTCCATGAACTTCATAAATCAAAGTACTACCCTGAACTTGTAAGTTTGAATAAAAGGCACGAACTAGTTCAGGATAATGGGGAATTTTTAACGACATGAACTGAATTAATTCGGAGTTCTGAAATGCTTGAAAACAGTCAAACACTTCATCATCAAAGAACTTCAAATCAAGATACTTAGGGTCTAAAATTGAACGAGAAGAGAAATGGGAAGAGTACTGTATATGTTGTTCGTCTGATGAAAACAACATAGAGGATGACAAGGAGGAAGAAATTGGTGCCGGCGGTGCTCTGGTGGCTCCGAGACGTGGTGTTCCTGTTGTCACAACGGAGGTGGATGAACCCTTGCGCTTCTTGGATGATTCTGCCATTTGGTGAATTTGTTGAAGATTTTGATCAGTTGGAATGAAAGAGAATCGAAAATGATGAAAAATGGGCTTTGTGGGAGGTGATTTGGTTGAGAAATGAAAGAGATATGGCAGTTTGAAGATTGGGGAAGAGAAGGCGCTATCGAGGGAAGAAATCCCGAAAACACAGCAGCTGAAGACTCTCATTTATAGGAAGGGACGTTTGGTAATTGATTAAAAGGGTGGGTAATCGATTACTAGAACAAACACCCTTATGGTAATCGATTACGTGACCACTGTAATCGATTACAGGAAAGTTGTTCTTGTGTAATCGATTACACATAGTGGTAATTGATTACCAGAGTACTATATCAAGCCTTTTTTTTCTAGAAAAACCTATTTCTATGTCTAGAAACTTCATTAAATTTCAGCAATCAATTAGACAATCAATCATTGACAAGTAAATCACACAAATCAACCATGAACAATAATAATACATCAATTAATTCTAATCATCCAAACATATCAAAGCAATTCTATCATAACTCAAACAAATAATTCTTAATGACCTATATCGTTAATATCTAAAATACCTAATTCTCTTCTAATTGTAAAGAAGGTTTCCTTAGGGAGAGGTTTGGTGAAAATATCAGCAAGTTGATTATTGGTATCCACAAATTCTAAAATACAATCTCCTTTAAGAACATGGTCTCTTAAAAAGTGGTGCCTTATTTCTATGTGTTTTGTTCTAGAATGTTGTACTGGGTTTTTGGAGAGATTAATGGCACTAGTATTGTCACACCTAATGGGTATGTGATCAAGAAGAATACCATAGTCAGATAATTGTTGCTTCATCCATAATATCTATGCACAACAACTGCCGGCAGAAATATATTCCGCTTCAGCAGTGGATAAAGCAACACTATTTTGTTTTTTGCTATGCCATGATACAAGAGCAGATCCAATGAATTGGCAAGTCCCACTTGTGCTCTTTCTATCAGTTTTGGATCCGGCAAAATCAAAATCTGAGTATCCTATTAAGTTACATGTTGAGTTCTTAGGATACCATAATCCTAAATTGATTGTTCCTAATAGGTATCTTATGATCCTTTTTACTGCACCCAAATGTGATTGTTTGTGGTTAGATTGAAACCTAGCACACATACATACACTAAACATGATATCTGGTCTACTAGCAGATAAATAGATAAGAGATCCGATCATACATCGATATTGTTTCATGTCTATAGACTGACTGGATTCATCTTTATCTAAGTAACAACCAGTACTCATAGGTGTAGCCATGTGATTTGCACTTTCCATCCAAAATCTTTTGATCAGTTCTTTGCAGTATTTTTCTTGGTTGATGAATATACCTTCTTTAGTTTGCTTGATTTGTAACCCCAAGAAGTAGTTTAGTTCTCCCATCATTGACATCTCAAATTTGCTTTGCATATCAAGAGAGAACTCCTTGCACAATGAATCATTAGTGGATCCAAAGATTATATCATCAACATATATTTGAACTAACAGATTATCATCATGCTTTTTCTTTATGAACAGTGTGGTATTCACTTTTCCTCTAGAAAAATCTTTCTCTAAAAGAAATTTACTTAGACGTTCATACCATGCCCTAGGGGCTTGTTTCAAACCATATAAAGTCTTTTTCAATCTATAAACATGATTTGGCTTATCTGACATTTCAAAACCTGGGGGTTGTTCAACATATACTTCTTCTTGAATTAAGCCATTTAGAAAAACACTTTTAACATCCATTTGGTAAAGCTTAAAATTCATTATGGATGCATAAGCTAAAAGCATTCTAATGGCTTCTAATCTTGTTACAGGAGCATATGTTTTCATAATCTATTCCCTCTTCTTGATTATACCCTTTTGCAACTAACCTAGCCTTATTCCTAATGATTATGCCATGTTCATCTAACTTATTCCTAAAAACCCATTTTGTTCTTATGATAGGGTAGTTTTCAGGTTTCTCTACTAGTTCCCACACATTGTTTCTCTCAAACTGATTTAGTTCTTCTTGCATAGCAACTATCCAATGATCATCTATTATGTCTTCATTTAAATTTTTAGGTTCAATCATAGACACGAAAGCCATATTATTGCATAAATCTTTAACAAAATGTCTAGTTGTTAACCCTTCTGAGATATCACCAATAATGTTGTCAAGGGGATGATCTCTTGAAGCCTTCCACTCTCTTGGAAGATCATTATTTGCTCTGACTTTTACTAGAGGATCTTCATTGCTTCCTTCTCCTTTTCCTTTAGAATCTTGTCCATGAATATGCATTTGTTCTAAAGATTCTGCAATACCATCTAAAACATCCTTTCTTGGAGAAATAGTATTAGACTCATCAAAGGAAACATGAATAGATTCTTCAATAGTCATTGTTCTCTTATTATATATTCTATAAGTTTTACTATGCAAGGAACAACCAAGGAAAATTCCTTCATCTGACTTAGCATCAAACTTTCCTAAGTTTTCTTTTCCATTGTTTAATACAAAACATTTGCAACCAAAAACATGAAGATGCGAGATGTTTGGTTTCCTACCATTGAACAGTTCATATGGAGTTTTCTTTAAAATGGGTCTTATTAAAGCCTTATTCATGATATAGCATGCAGTATTAACGGCTTCAACTCAAAAATATTTTGGAAGAGGAGTGTCATTTAATAAGGTTCTAGCAATTTCTTCCAAAGACCTATTTTTCCTTTCAACAACTCCATTTTGTTGAGGAGTTCTAGGTGTAGAAAAGTTATGTTCAATGTCATGCTTATCACAAAATAATTCAAATTCTTTGTTTTCAAATTCACCCCCATGGTCACTCCTAATAGATATAATTTTGATATTTTTCTTGTTTTGAATGATTTTTGCTAGTTTCCTAAATGCTTGAAATGCATCATTCTTATGAGTGATAAATAGTGTCCAAGTGTATCTAGAATTATCATCAACTATAACAAGGGCATAATAACTTCCTCCAAAACTCATGATTCTTGAAGGGCCAAACAAATCCATATGTAGTAATTGTAAAGGTTGAGTAGTTGAAACATTGTTTTTGGATTTGAATGAAACTCTAGTTTGTTTTCCTTTTTGGCATGCATCACATAGTCTATCTTTTTCAAATTTTAGTTTTGGCAAACCAACAACTAAATCTTTTGAAATTAATTTGTTTAAGTGTTCCATGTTAATGTGAGCAATCCTTTTATACCATAGTCGTGGATCATCATCTTTGCTAAGAAAACATTGATTATCACCTAGTTTTTGATTTAAGTCTATCATATAAACATTATTGAATCTAAACCCAATATGCTTTATATTTGTATCATGTTCATGTTTAATGACACATTTTTTAGAATCAAATGATACCAGATAGCCTTTTTTACATAATTGACTAACACTAAGCAAGTTGTGCTTAAGGCCTTCAACAAGTAGAACATTTTCAATGGAGGTTGAAGAATTCGTACCTATTTTTCCAACTCCAAGAATTCTACCTTTGTTGTTGTCACCATAAGTTACATGTCCGCTTTTCTTGGGAGAGATATGTGTGAACTTTGATGCATCTCCTGTCATATATTTTGAGCACCCACTATCTATGTACCACTTTTTCCTCAATGGTCCCTATAAGATCAATATTGTGACTTAGGTACCCAAACTTTATTGGGTCCTTGAGTGTTAGTGTGAACAACGGATCCTTTTGTGACCCAAATCATTTTAATATTGTTGCAATTTTTCCTAAAATAGCATGTAGATGTTCCATGTCCTTTTCTTCCACAGTAAAAACATGTCATGAAAGGAGAATTATAGTTTTGTGTGGAAGAAAAGAAATTTTTATAAAACTTTTGTTGTTTTTCTGGTTTATATCCAATCCCTGCTTTATCAAAAACACATCTTTGTTTTCCTAATATAATATCTAGGTTGTTTTTGCCAATTGAAAATTTTGCAAGTGAGTTTTTCAGGTTTTTAATTTCTTCTACATATTTACTACAACATTCACATGAATTTTCTTTTTCAATAGTCATAGTAGAAGCATTTAATTTACTACTTGATTTAGAGATTGAAACTTCAGTCTTAAGATGATCTAACTCTTTGTTTAACTTTGAAATCTCTTTCTGTAAATCTGAAATAGTTTTCTTAGATGAAGAAAAAATTTTTGCAAGTATAATAGATTCACTATGCAATTCAACAAATGCATCTTGTAACTCATCAAAGGAAATAGATTTGTTAGAAGATGTTACCTCTTCGTCGCTTTCATAGTTTTTTCCCATTAGACATAGATTAATCACTTCTTTTTCAGAATCATCAGACGATTCTAAGTCGTTATCATCCCATGTGATGTAGGTCTTCTTTGTCTTCTTTTCTCCAAAGTTCTTCTTCTTGGATTTCTCCATCCTTTTCTTAAAAGTTGGACAATCAGCCCTTAGATGTCCGGGTTGATTGCACTCATAACATCTTAAAGTTTGAGATGATTCTTCAGTTCTCCTTTTTGGTTTGAAGTTCTGACATCTTTGATTTCCTCTCATTTTAAGAAACTTGTTAAATCTTTTGACAAAAAGACTGAGATCTTCATCTTCTTCCAAGTCTTCGTTGTCACTTTCTTCTTGAATAGAAGATGAAGCTTTGAGTGCTATTCCCTTCTTCCTTTTGTCGTTTTCTTCATGTTGATTTAGTCTTTGCAACTCCATCTCATGTTCTTGTAATTTTTCAAATAGTGTGGCAAGAGACATAGTAGACAAATCTCTAGATTCTGTGATGGTTGTTACCTTTGGTTGCTAATCTCTACTTAGACATCTTAACACTTTATTTATGAGATTCTCGTTTGGAAATATTCTTCCTAATGATGCAAGATGATTAACTATATGTGTGAATCTTTTCTGCATATCTTGTATACTTTCATTTGTCTTCATCCTAAACAATTCATACTTATGATTTAAAGTATTTATCCTAGATCGTTTAACATCTGTAGTGCCCTCATGTGTAACTTGTAGAGTGTCCCACATATCCTTAGCACTCTTACAATTTGAAACCCTAAAATATTCGTCCATTCCTAGGGCAGATGTAATTATGTTTTTGGCTTTTAAGTTATATTGTACTCGTCTTCTATCTTCCTCACTCCAATTTTCCCTAGGCTTTTCTGTTGTTATATTTCCAGCCACCATGGTGGGTACATAAGGTCCTATTTCCATGGCTTCCCAAATGTTTAAGTCTATTGCCTCAATGAAGATTTGCATTCAGGCTTTCCAGTAGTGGTAACCCTCTCCATTAAAAATAGGAGGCCTATTTATTGAATTTCCTTCTGGGAATAAAAAGTTTGTTGAGGCCATTATTCTTGAAGCTTCTAAACTTTCTACAAGAATGAAGCTCTGATACCACTTGTTAGACAAGTGGCCTCAGAAATCTTAAGAACGGGGGTTGAATTAAGATTATGCTAACTATTCCCCCAATTAAAACCTACTCAGATTTTTATGCAAGTTCTAAGTTTCCTTTATAACAAATTACTTAGATGATGAATCAAATGAGAAAATTGAAATGAGACTCATAAACAACAGTAAATATAAGAGATAAAGAGAATAGAGAATGCAAAACTGGATTTATACTGGTTCAGCCACACCCTTGTGCCTACGTTCAGTCCCCAACCAACCCGCTTGAGAGTTCCACTATCTTTGTAAATTCTTTACAAGTACTGAACCATACAAGGACTTTCCTTCCTTTGTGTTCAGATTTCCTTTACAACAAGAGACTCACAGTCTCTTAAGCCTTTGAACATAAAGAAGATGAAGATTAGATGATCTCTCTAGAAGGCGATAGATATTACAATTGAGGCTCTCAATTCCTTATGAAAATCACAAGTGTTTGGCCAAGGAATATTGAATGATAAAAGATATTTTGTTTGAGAGGATTATGCCTTTTTGTGAACTGGGAAAACTCTCTAGAAAATTCGTGCCCAAGTCACTTATTTATAGGCCTTTGATGACCATTTAAAAATCAAATGAAAAGATGTGACTGTTAGCAGATTTTCTCAAAACTTGCCACTGATAATCGATTACAATCCTGGTGTAATCGATTACACAGTTATCTTTCTTGAAAAGTTGTGACTCTTCATTTAAAATTTGAATTTCCAACGTTCAGAGCCACTGGTAATCGATTACATGTTTTGTGTAATCGATTACAAGGTTTTTCAAAATATTTTTGAACGTTATAAGCATTGGTAATCGATTACAAAGTCATAGTAATCGATTACACTTTTGAAAAACCTTTTTCAGAAATGTTGGACTTCTAGTAATCGATTACAGCCTTCTGGTAATCGATTACCAGAGAGTAACAAGCTTGGAAAAATTATTCTTAAGATAAAAACTCTTTTGGCCAATCATTTGTGCTTTTCAAAATCTTTTCTAATAGTCTATCTTAAGACCTATCTTAATTTTTTTCTTGAGACCTTTGCCTTTGCTTGAAATATTGCTTCCTTCATTCTTGAATGATTTTTATAATTCCTTGGCATCATCAAAATAATTCTTGGAGCTTTGCTTCTACACTTGGGGGCTTATGCACTGTCCAGGGTCCACAAAATGCATGTGGCATCCTAGGTGACACTTCAAGACATGTGTCAACCCTCCATGTCTGCCCTGGCTTAGGAGTAAAAACGTTCGGCCCCTAGGAGTTGGGTTCCTCAACCAACAGGTTATCTCTAACCTCTTAATATTTGAATATGTTGTTACCTCTTTATCTCTTGACAGATATTCAATTATCTACCAGACCACACATTATCTATAAGGTACAGTTATCTATTAGTTTTTATCTTTAAGCTATCTATTATATCTAACATTATCTATAAGCTACGGTTATTATCTACAAGCCAATAATTATCTGCAAAGGCTATAAAAACCCTCACAAATAAGGACCCGCAACTCCATTCCACTCTTATAAATACCAGGTTTCATCGAACCCTCAAGACATCCCGAACACACATGCATACCTGCTTGCATATTTGTGTATTCATACTCTCTCTTATTCTCCTAACTTATATACTTAGTTGAGTGTCAGATTCTTTTGTTTTGCAAGTCCTCCCTATTGTCTTCTTAACAAAAATATCTCTCAAAGTCGACGTGTGAAGTCTGAAATCCCACATTTGCCACGTCCACCCTGACATGTGATAGACCCGAATTTTGATAAGTACAAATATTATTGATAACTAATATTTTTAATATACAATTATTTTGTTTTGTATTAATTTTAATTATTTTGAAATATTGTAAGTTTATATATTTTCATTGACGATTTAATAATTTATTTCTAAGTGCATATTATCATCAACTTCAGTAAATTTTAAATTTATTGCTATTATAAAATAAATAGTTACATTATTGTTTAGAACAAAATAACCAATGACCATTCTAATAAGTATAAGTTCAGTTTTTTCGTTACAAAATTATCTTAGTTTTTTCGTTTGAAATAACTGTTAAAATATTTCTTGAGAATCATATTTAAAAATCTAAAGAGAGTTCGATAATTTTAGTATTAGAAAATATGACTAAACTTATATTGTTAATTTTTATAATGCTTTCGACTTTAGTGCAACTAACACTTAAAATAATTTTGAATTTCTTAATATATTATTTTGATGGAATAATTTTCTTAATTATTAAGAACAGTTTTCTCACTAAAAATTGAACTCAGGCTTATTAGAAGGGTTAGCGGTATTTTGGTAATTTTATATAGAAACCTAGACAGTTATAGAAAATTTGTCTAATATTATTTTTAATGTTATAGTTAATATTCTTAGTAAAATAAAAGATAAATTAGACAAACCTCTCCCCTTAATTTTAAAGAAATTACATAGTCTCTCCTCTTTTTTTAAAAGGCAAAATCACTCATTTGGTTCTTAATTCTATTTTTTAGTTCAATTTAATTTTTTATCTTTTAAAAAATTTAATTTGATGCTTTATCTTTTTTTTTTTTGGTTGAGTTTACTCTTTTATTTTTGAAAAGGTTTTAAAATTGACATTGTTAATCATTTTAGAATAACTTTTTTTGTTAAAAATGAAGTGAAAGGAAAAGGGAGAAAATTAAAAAAAATATATTTTAAATTCTTAATGACATCAATTTTAAATAGATTGAAGGGTCAAACTGAATAAAAAAAAGAAGATAAAAGATCAAATTAAGTCAAAAAATAAGATAAATGACTAGAGTGAACTTTTTAGAAGATAAAACACCAAATTGAAACAAAAAAAAGAATAAATGAATAAATTAAACTTTTTAAAAGATAAACAACCAAAATGAAACAAAAAAAAAGATAATAGACCAAATAAATCATTTAGTATTTTTTAAAACCTATACAAAATTTTCCTGAAATTTAAAAAAATTACACATGCATCTCCTCAATATTTAAAACTTAATCAAACTCTCCTAAATGTCATTCAAATATTTGAAATGACAAATCATATGTCTTTCAAAAAATGTGGTTGTTTTCCTTATTTAAGTATGAGATGATTTTGATTAAAAAAAAAGTTACAGAAAATTCAATCAAACTACCATGCCAATAAACCTAGAAGCCAAATGAACCCCACCATCAACATCAAAACCATTGAATCTTATAAATAAATATAATCATATAAATAAATATAATCAGCCACATTTGGAGGAAAGTTTTAGGAGTCATAACCACAACTACAAATTAATTTAAGAACCTCTAGAAAAGCTTCTATTTATAGAAGTTTAAAGTACACATCTACAAAATTGCATTTAAATTAAATTTTCAAAATGATAAAAAAAAATAAAGAGAATAGAGGAATTGGAAACAACAATATTAATGATTCTACCAGTTTCTATTTATTTGTTCCCCATTTAAACCAGGAGTGTAATTTTCAACAAAATTGGGAGTCTCTGTGCCTATGTTACATAAATAAGGAATTAAAACCCACACAATTTTGAATACATTGTATGTTCCTATTTCTTTCCGTCTTTTAATATTGACTCTTTCTTTCTCCACTTTCACATTCCCTCTCTTTCACTCTCATTTCACAATTTTGAATACACTATATGTTCCTTTTTCTGTTTTAGGTTTTGCTCTAAAGTTGCTTCTCACCTTTTCCTCCATGTTTCCCCTGAGAAAAATTCAAAAAAACCTCAACTTTGGTTGAACCTCTCAATATTTAAAACTTAATCAAACTCTCCTAAATGTCATTCAAATATATGAAATGACAAATCATATGTCTTTCAAAAAATGTGGTTATTTTCCTATTCAAGTATGAGATGATTTTGATTAAAAAAAAAAGTTCCAGAAAATTCAATCAAACTACCATGCCAATAAACCTAGAAGCCAAATGAACCCCACCATCAGCAACAAAACCATTGAATCTTATAAATAAATATAATCAGTCACATTTGGAGGAAAGTTTTAGGTGTCATAACCACAACTACAAATTAATTTAAGAACCTCTAGAAAAGCTTCTATTTATAGAAGTTTAACACATCTACAAAATTGCATTTAAATTAAATTTTCAAAATAATAAAAAAATAAAGAGAATAGAGGAATTGGAAACAACAATATTAATGATTCTACCAGTTTCTATGTATTTGTTCCCCCATTTAAACCACGAGTGCAATTTTCAACAAAATTGGGAGTCTCTGTGCCTCTATTACATAAATAAGGAATTAAAACCCACACAATTTTGAATACACTGTATGTTCCTATTTCTTCTCTATCTCTATATTCCCCCTTTTAATACTGACTCTTTCTTTCTCCACTTTCACATTCCCCCTCTTTCACGCTCATTTCACAATTTTGAATACACTATATGTTCCCTTCTCTGTTTTAGGTTTTGCTCTAAAGTTGCTTCTCACCTTTTTCTCCATGTTTCCCCTGAGAAAAATTCAAAAAAACCTCAACTTTGGTGGAACCTTAAGTGATGGTTGTTGTTGTTGTCTCCCACCGCGTTGAGATGATTGTATTTTTTCTTTTCCTTTTTTTCTCTACTTTTTTTATAATGCAAGTTAATGCACACGATATTTAATCCAATAATTTTATCTGAATTGTTGATGCAAGACAAGAATTAGAAGTTAAAATTCCGCAACAAAAAGTATGTGTGCTACTTTTACCGTAATTTATTTTCTGTGATTAAGTATTTGCCTTTATTTTCTAAACTTGATAACCTAATTGGCTATATTTTAATCATGAATCATTTTCTAATGTTCTAACCAGTGTCAATTATTTGATTTTTTTTTTTTTTTTGTCATTTGTTTTTTTAGAAGAGGCATAAAATTGACTCCCACAACCTACTTCACCGTCCCAAAACAATACCAAAAAATGTAACATGATTTCCTACATTTAGCATGATTGGTGATTTTGTTGCATGCAAATGTGATATTATTCTTTGCCATCGTGTATTACTACATGCTCGCTGTTATTGGACAATGGAAGCATTCAACTGCTTCCCGGCAAGAAGGGATGAAAGGGGAAATGTCAACAATATAATTGTGATTGGTGAAGCTGCCAACGTTCGGCCTTATGTTCAGCACCAACAGAAAGTGTGTTTCAAACCAATAGTTTTTTTTATTTTAATTAATCTACTTAGAGTCTCATGATATGTTTTCCTGTAAAGGTATCATTTTGTGCAATTTAAGAGCTGCGGCCTAGCTGACCTAGATAAATTATCTTTTGCAGTTTAAAAATTTGCTTTCTGCTTTTACTTATTATCCATTTATATTATATATTATTTCTGATTTTGATTTTCCTCATTAGTTCTTTAAATTGGTTTGAAAGGTATCTGAAGTCAAAGACTTTCTTATCTATCCTCAAAACCAACATCAGTGCATAAGCCTTTTCCTGGCATACCCACTCTCCAATGATCCCTTCGCCAGACTCGCCCACCTCCGACACATCTTACCAATCCCCTGTTTTGCACTTTTTTCGGTGTTCTCTCATGGTCACTATTGGTTCCACTATCGCCACCAATTTTATTGTTACGTTCTTTCTTGTTCCGTTGGTCCTGTGTAAAAAATTAACCAGGACTACAAACTATAGTACCTAGACTGTTGCTATTCAGTTGTGGTTCTAAGGCCAAGGTTGTGCAAATCACCTGACCATCAAACTAACAGACGTTTCAACTGACAATCAAGCTCGTCGAAAGAAAATCGATGCCTTTTTATGTGGCATGTTATGTTTTCTCTTGCTCCCAACCTTCAAGCAAAGTACCAGGCTTTTACGACATGTTATGATGTACGAACGATTGGAGAAAGGACATAAATCTAGAGAAACATATCAACTTACGCCCCCAGTTGCTTGTGTCTCCTTTTCCTCTCTAGCACTTGCACATCAATGCCTTGGGAACCCTAGTTTAGAAATATTGCATTTTATTAGTTCCTAATTTATCTATTGTTCAGTCCTTTAAGTGTGAGTCATGTTAGTTAGGTAAACATACTCAGGCAAATTGCCCCAAATGAGGTTCTTTTACAAACTATTTTTCCATTTGAGACTGTTTTGAAAGATTTTTCAGGAGGGTGTTGTTTTGAACGTATCCTGCATGAAAATTTCATGCAAAACGCCAGCATGATTGGTACGTCCCCTCCATATGCGACATGTGGCACTGTCGCTTCTACCACTGGTGACACCAATGGTATTGCCACCTGCACTGGCGCTTTGGCCATGCAGGGTGGAGTCGCTGGTCAACTTGGCGCCACCAGCCTAGGGTCAGCTTTTTCAGAGGGCAGCTTTTGTACCATAGAAGACGCTGGTAGTGTTGGCGATTTTGGATAAGTAGAAAACGCCACTTCCTTTAGCGTTTTAGGCTGTTTAAATACACCTCCCATCTCAGCATTTTTTCAGCGCTTCAGTTTACCTCTGCAACTTCTTTTCCTTTGTTGGCTTTAGCAATCAAAATTTTGTGGTATGAAATATTTTTTTAAAGTAGCTTTTATATTTCATAGACTTTCCATAGACTTGTTAGTGTGTGTTTAAATGTCTAAAATAAAAGAAAAATTATGTAATAATGTTTATTTGAAGAAAATTTTATCAGTGAAAATAAAATATTTTGAATATGAAATTTGTAGTATTTTTTTAATTAGATTAGGTTGGTGTTGATGATTTATTAGTGTGTTAATAATTGATGAATGTTTTAACTTTCATTTAAAAAAATTTGTAGATCATATTTATTTGAAGTAAGTATTTTGAGTACGAAATTTATTTTAATATGAAGTTGTAGTATTTTTTTTACTTAGATTAGGTTCATTTGTTGGTGTGTTAAAAATTTATAAGCGTTCAAGTTGAAAGTGTTATTTGATGATGCTTTGTTGTTTCTCGTATCATATTTATTTTAATATATTTGTAGTAATTTTGTAATTATCTATTTTTATTTTAAAGTTATTATTGTTAAGCTTAATTATTTATACTACTAACTTCGTTCATGAATTATTTTATTTTGTCTTTAAAATTAATATCTTGAAATTGTTCATTTTTTTTAAGTGTGTCCCATGAAATTAATTTGAAGTTAATTAAATTTTTTTAAAAGAAAAATTGAATGAGAAGTTCCAATAAAGGGACCTTTTGTGATTACATTTTATTGGTTTGGATTTAAAGTTTTATAAAATCGTTCGTGTTATTTAAGTGTGTTGATGTGAAATTTATTTAAAGTTAATAATTTTGATTACATGTTGATTAGTTTAAAATTACTACATTGAAATCGTTAATGTTTTTAAAGTGTGTTAATGTGAAATTGATTTGAAGTTAAATTTTTTTTTAAAATAAAGTTTTATTTTGAAGTTCCAGCAATGACTTTTTGGTGATACCTATTTTATAATTTATTTGACGTGTTAAAATATTGTTTTTGTAGGTATACGATGAATTCGGTTATAACAGTGTTGTATTTCAATGGAAGGGTATATGAAGATAATGATGATGTAATATTTGAAGACAGTAAAAAGCGATTCAGATTAAACGTGGAATTAGTTTCAATGCTTTGAAGAAAAAAATTGGAGATAAGGTAAAGTTACAAAATAATGAAATTATTTCTGCTATCAATTGTAGATTTTTAGTGTCAGGAAAATATATTGCCTTGCAAATTTGTGATGACGAAGATGTTGAAATGATGCTGGAAAGTTTTAAACAACAAGAACAAATGTCAATTTTGGAATTGTACATAGAAAAGGATGTGGCTGGTGGTTCAATGTTTCATTTTGCAAATTCGCTTACATCATGTGGAAATTATTTATCTAATGATGAGACACAACCGCCAACAAATATGAGCAATTTACATGTTGACGAAGATGATGATGATGATAATTATCTTCTGTCTAACTCATACGTTGAAGACGGTATATCTGATACAAACGATGAAGTCACTGACATCATTCAACCAGTAAGAATTGTTCACCCAACAGAAGGTATAATTTGTTGTATAAAAAAATTAGACAATACATTTATTATTTGGTGACAATTGTATTTAATGCTAAATAAGTATGATTTGAATTTTTATTTTGAACTGTTAGGTGCACAAGGAATTGAAAATCCATTTTGGAATGATGCTTTGCATTATAACAATATCAACTGGAGTTATCCTGATGAGGAGGACATTTGCGGTTTGGAGATGCCGTCGACCTTTAATGTTGGCCAAGAATTATATGTTGGCATGGAATTTGATAGTAAAGATGCGGTCAAAAATGCAGTCAAACAATATGTTATGAAGGTGCATCAAAGTTTCAAAGTTGTTGAAAGCAAATCGAACAAGTATGTGGTTTGTTGCTTGAATAAAAGTGCAGAGTGTCCTTGCCCTTTCTATATGAGGACAATTTTATCCAAAAAAACAGATACGTGGAAAGTCACACAATGGGGTGGACCACACACATGTCTGAATATGACCATGACACAAGATCACGAGAAACTTGATTCAGATTTAATTGTCACTTGTGTAGTAGGTACGTATTTTATGTTCATATTATGTTAATTTTTTGTTAATTGTTATTTAAATTTTGTTATGTTATTGACAGGCATGATCAGAGAAGATCCATCAATAAAAGTTTCTTTGATTCAAGAGAGAATTAACAGTAAATTTGCGTACAAGGTGTCGTACAAAAAAGCTTGGTTGGCGAAATAGAAAGTCATTGCAATTGAATATGACGATTGGGATGAGTCATATGCGAAACTTTCGTCGTGGCTAACACACATACAAAATCATTCTCCTGGATCATATTATCAAATACTACATGACGATTTTATCGTTGGGAATACGGTTAGTCGCGAACACCGTCAGTTTCATATAGTTTTTTGGACTTTTGGCCAATGTAAAGAGGCTTTCAAGTACTATAAGCCAATCATACAAGTTGACGGCACACATTTGTACGGAAAATATTGTGGGACCCTCTTAATGGCCACATCACAAGATGGAAATGGTGGTGTCCTTCCTCTAGCATTCGCGGTGGTCGAAGGTGAGACGTTGACAGCGTGGTCATGGTTTTTGGCCTAGTTGCGTGAACACATCATAGATAAAAATGGTATTTGTCTGATATCTGATCGACATGCAAGTATAAAGTCCGTTGTTGCTAACGAAGCACTTGGTTGGCAACCTCCCCACGGTTATCATGTCTACTGCGTGCGACACATAGCAAGCAACTTCAATCGGAAATTCAATAATACCAAACAAAAAGAAATGTTGAAGAAATTGGGTAAGATTTCATATTTGATGGTCATGTTTATTTAACTTTCATATATACTTAAAATTGTTATTCATAACTAATTTTATGCAGCCTACACTCCTTGCACGCACATTTTTTATCAAAATATAGAAAAAATTCGTCAACTGAGTCCAGCCATAGCAACATGGATTGATCGCATTTCAAAGGAAAAATGGACGATGGCTTATAATAGAGAAGGACGTTGATATGGCCACATGACAACCAACCTCTCATAATGTATTAATAAGGTTTTGAACGATTGTCGTAACATTCCCATAACAGCATTGGTCAAATCAACGTACAGTAGGTGTCGAAAGAACTTTGTTGAGCGTGGCCGCCAAGCCCAAAGACAGTTAAATGAAGGACAAGTATATTGTTCAAAGCTTGTTAAAGAACTTAGGAAAAATCAAGAACAAGCTTGTTCGCACATCGTTCGCGTGTATGATATCCACTCCACAAGGTTTGAAGTAGAGGAGACCTTCAATCCTATTACGCAACGTGGCGGACAAAAGTGGGCAGTTAACTTGAATGGTCATTATTGTCAATGTGAAAGGTATTCTGCACTTCATTATCCATGTTCACACATTATTGCAGCTTATGTTACATCTTAAAAGCTTACTCCGCACAATGGTGGTCTCTTCGGAATGAAGCGGCTATTCCTCCTTCTAATGACGCATAGACACTTATCCCTGACCCAACTACAATTCGTGCGAAAGGTCGGCCATAATCAACAAGGATAAGGAATGAGATGGATTGGGTCGAACCATCTGAGCACCGACAAAAATGAAGTAGATGTGGAGCCGAAGGGAATAACAGGCGTCGCTGTCCAATGCAATCTGAGCGTGGGAGTTGTTCAAATCATTGATTTATGTATGTTAGTCGAGTGACTTATATTTGTTTAAGTTCTCTTCAATGTATTGAATTTGTGGGGTTGAATGAATTCGTTAGTTAAAAACATTACTTATTTTAGTTTGTGAACATTAGTTATTTGTGGGGTTCAATGAATTCGTTAGTTAAAAACATAACCATAAACCCTAAACCGTAAAGCCTAAATCCTAAGCACTAAACCTTACCCCTAACTCAAAACCCTAACCTTAAACCCTAAACCATAAACCTAAACCTAACCCCTAACCCAAAACCCCAAGCCTTAAACCCTAAACCCTAAACCATAAAACCCTAACCCCTAACCCCTAACCCAAAACCATACGCCTTAAACCCTAACCCCTAAACCCTAACCATAAACCCCCAACCCTAAACCTAATCCCTAAACCCTAAGCACTAAACCTTACCCCTAACCCAAAATCCTAAGCCTTAAACCCTAAACCTAAACCCTAAACCCCAAACCCCAAACCCCAAACCCTAAACCCTAAACCATAACCCCTCAACCCTAAACCTAGGTTGAGTGAAAGTGGGGAGTCCAATGCTGTAGTTAAGGGTATTCAAATTGATACTAAAGGAGAACTATCTACAATGATGAACTATGGACTTAGTCAATGTGGAGTATCTACACATATGGCGTTGGTGTTCGGCTTTAGTTACTAAAACTACTTATTTTTCGTTTGTCTACTTTAGTTTTATTTTTAAACTTTCTTTATTATTATAGTTTGATGCGCCACATAAACTGTATACATTAGTAAGGCATAATAAATGAGATGCGATAGATTAACTGTCAAAATCAAATGTCATACATAAAACAACAAATTTACACGGAGACATCAAAATCATTCATTATGGTGTCCGTGATGTCGTGAGGATGTGCCACATGGTCGATCCCATCTTCGCACTTGACGATCAGGATTTCTTCTGCCGCGTTGTCTCCCCGCTTCTACTTGCTCAGCCTCAGCAGAAAACTCCTAACACAAATCAACACCTAATAAGTTGTCCATATCAGGTATTGCTCCGGGTACATTTCATTGCGGAACAAATGGGGCGTTAGGTGTTGCCATTGGGGCATCGTGTTGCTGTGAAGGAGTCATAGTGGGCCATGAAAAATGAGGTTGTGTTTCCGCAACACCACCGAATGAATGTTTGCTCGCAGAAGTATCAGTGTGATGACCTTCAAAAGGATACTGATACATCTGTGAAGGATATTGGGAAAATGTTGATGGCGTGTAATACATTCCATGACCACGCTCCATCATTTGTTGGGACTATTCTTCCGCTTCAACAGGCTCCCTTCATCTACCTATGCCCCGAGTTTCAACACTTGACTGAAGAATGTGAAACTCTTGTGCTGGGAATTCACACTCTGATGCTGAACCATGTGACACTGGCTCAGTGATTCTCTCTTGCTCTTCGGATATAATCGCTAACTTTTCCACGTAAGGCACGAGATCATCAACTGTCCATGTGTTCCTCCCTTGTGGTGACACCATATACTATAAAGTCTCCACAACTTCACCCTGCAATTATTAGCGTCAAGAAATTAATGCTCATGCTTAACAAAATAATTTGAAGTTAAACATTGAAAAATAGATAAATACCAATGTAGTTGTGTTTGCATTGTTTGGGTCGACAAACATCTTTGTTTTACGCCTATACCACACCATGTAGTCCGAGTTAAAACTCAGTAGGCCCTCCTGTTGAGGATAAACGTTGACCCTAAATTCAGCTCAATTGTTCCATTGACTGATGATCGGAGCCAACAGCTGGAACCAATTTTCATCTTGTTTGCCTTTGAGCGTTATGCCATGGAGATTTTGCGGTTGCGAAGGACACCCGGGAATAGGTTGTTGCAATCCAAATTGTCGTGAAACTCTATCGGGTTGGTGCCACTCAACAACATGGAAACAAATCAGTGGCACCACCGCGAACCAGGCTACACTTCCAACCACACAAATTGGAGGCAACGCTGCCATCACAGTTGTTGTGTATGGCTCCCAGACAAACTGCATATAACAACATAGTTGTCAATTTTCAGCCAAACATAACATATTAACATTTCATTTAACCAATACATTACGATCTTCTTACCTCATGTCGTTTCATGATATCCAATTTGCGACGGAAAACTCTAAGATCATCATTGCCAATATGTTGATTTCCACGTCGCAGCCACCTACAATAAAAACGAAATCATCATTGTCAACACGTTCCATCATTAATTCTTTTCAATTGAAATCTAATTTTTTAAACGACAAACCTGTGTCCAAGTGGTTTATTTTCTATTACGGGAGGCGTCCTCTTTGGAGCCAAAGTCGTGCATCGTTCCCATGCCCACATTTGGATTAAGATGCATATACCTCCGATTGATTTAACTTTGTAATCGATGGCGCTGCACATCTCTTTATATAAATATGCAAGCACGGCAGGTCCCCACGCATACGTGCTGCACTGTTCAAAGTCACGTAAAAATTGTAGGTACCTTAAGGAAACTCTGCTACTGCTTTTGTTAACAAAGGGGACACCTCCTATGAATCGAAGGATCCATGCACGGGTAAACCTTTGTAATTTTTCTACCATCATGAATATTTATGTGAGAAAAATGGTGAGCCAGCCAACTTAATTTTACCACACTACCTTCAACTTCGCCTTCCTGTGGTCTAACTCCTAATAATTCTTCACATAAATCGGCCCAATCAAGATTTGTTGAACCAATTAATGGTGCCCCGTCAGTATGAAGACCTAATAAAACTGACACATCTTGAAGAGTAATGGTAGCATCTCCGCATCTCAAGTGAAACGTGTGTGTTTCAGGCCTCCATCTTTCAATCAACGTACTAATTAATGTCGCATTTATCTTTAGGTATCTCATCTTCATTATCCAGTAAAACCCATATTATCGAAGCAGAGGACCAATTTCCTCTAGTATTTGTTCTTCACCTTGATACGTGGGGACTGCTCGTCTGATGTGTAATTTTCTGTCTGGTTCCCCATTTCAAACATGTTCTGAAACATGTTTGGGTTGCATCCACAAAACGTCACCATCAATTGGACCAGACCTAATTTGTATATTTGATGAACATGACGACGAAGATGTCATTGATCCTACAAAATAAAATATAATACAATTAATTGACGATAAAATTTATACATTAATTATACATACACAAATTAAGTATATTTACAAAAAATTAATTAAATATATAAAACAAATGGAGTGAAATCAATAACAAAATATATATATATATATATATATTAATAACTAAATATATTATATGAATAATATAATTTAAATAGACTCTCCAAATAATTTCAAATACATGCAAACACAACTTAAAATAAATAACAAATTATATTTTTCAAAAATTACATATTTCAATAACAAAATATAATATACAATCACGGAAATTTAAATATATTCTACAAATAAATTAAATCACATCTAAACACAACTTTACATAAATAAAAAATTATATATATTCTACAAATAAATTAAATTACATACAAATATAAATTCAACAGATAACCTAATTCATATATATTCTACTAATAAATTAAATTACATACAAATATAAATTTAAATATATAACATAATATTTATATTTTCGACTAAAAATTAAAATAATATATATACAAAATTAATGACGTCAAATAATTACGAGTAAAATAATTTAACATACAAAATCAATAATTTAAAATACGTAAAACTATTCTAATTTAAACACAACATATGAAACTAATAATAACTAAAACTAACGTAATATACAAAATTTAATTCAGACCTAATTTAAAATTAATAATTTACCGTACATAAAATTATTCCTAATCTATCATATCAAATATTTAAACTAAATGTAATCTACCATATACAAAATTTAAACTAAAGCTAATCTAAAATTAATAAATGACGATACCTAAAATTATTCCTAATCTATTATATAAAAAATTTAATTCTAACCTAATTTAAAATTAATAATTTACAGTACATAAAATTATTCTTAATCTATCATATCAAATATTTAAATTAAATGTAATCTATCATATACAAAATTTAAACTAAAGCTAATCTAAAATTAACAAGGGTGTAAGTATACGTGGGAAGCATTTAACTGGATTAATGGCCTTCAGCCGAGTTTCCACAAATGACAAAAGCTTTACACTTTGGGAAGGCTTTTTGTAAAAGGGGCCATTATCTATCTTGTTAAAAAATCAAAACAGGATCAATGTCATATTCAATTTTTATTATCATATCAGAATTATAGGAAGATTATCTCCTGTAATTAATTGCATTAATTATAATTAATTTATATAAATGAACATCCAATGTGTACTTTGATACACGATTTTTACTCTATTATTCCTTTATTTTTCTCTTATTTTACATATTTACTAGGAGAAAGGTAAAAATAATAGATAACCTCTGTATTACAATACTTATGTAGCATATTTTTGGATGAGTTTTCGGTACCTTGTACCTAGTATAAATATATTCTATTTTGCCGATAAAAAAAATGTTAACATTTTCTTATAGCCAAATTATGAAATTCATTTTCAGCACTAGTTTTTGTGGCAGTGCTTTGCTATATGAATTTGATGCAAATGACTTTATGTTAAGAGTGAATTACTCTTCGAATACTACCCTATCCCCTCAACAAATATTGTTACTTCATCCTACTTAAAACTAAATTAGATGAAGGTTAATTTGTTTCTCTTTATTTTTGCTGTGAAGTTAAGTTCATGTGCTCATGTTGCAAGAAACGCGACTAAAGTTTCTGATTATAACTATACCGTGTTTGGACAGTAAGGGTTGGAGAAGGTAGTAAATTAAACTGGTTTTTTTTAAATGTGTCCATTAGTATATGGTGTGAAAACATCAAATAAAATTAACTAAACTTGTAATATACGTTTTATATTTGAATCTTCTAGAAATCTATATCAAAATACTATCTTAAAGAGCATGCTTATTTCTTTAGAAATACTTCTAAAATAAGAAAATAACGAGATGAGTTTCTTTATAAGTTAAAATAAGTTCTCCATTAATTAATCATTAACTAATTTGTAGAAATTATCTCATATAATTTCTCTAAAAGATGAGAGAATATTTTGACTTTTCTTTACCAAAATAGATAATTTCGTAAAATTATTTACCAGTATTTTGGAAAACTATTTATTTGTAGGAATGATTTTTGTCAACTAGGATTTAGGAGGTGTCACTCTAAGACACCTTGTATTTTACATCTTATAGCATGAGGTGTCACTTTGATTGATTCATTCTTTTCAAGTGTTTTGTTAGCACAAGAGGGTCACCATGTAGCAAACTGGAAATATTATCTTATTTGTAAAACATGTATTTGGTGTTAATCAAGCCGACTCTAAAAAAGAAAAATTAATACTAAATACATATTTAATGACTAGATTTCATGTAACCATTTTAATCTGAATATTGGTGTTTAATTTGATTGTTCTTACTTTTTACGGTTAGTTTTACTATTTTTATTTTTATACTAAATTTTTAAATAAAAATAGTGATATTTTTTATATTTATCAGAGAAAGCAAAAAAATACTTTGTTTAAATGAAACAATGTGTTATTGAGTTGTTAAATAAAGTTGTTTTAACGAGTCACATATATTGGACTTTGCAGAGTGACTGGACAACCTTGAAAATATTGTTAAAAATTGATTACGTTTTACATTTTGTTTGGATAAATTTTTCCATGAAGTATTTGTAAGAGAAGAAAATAAAAAAGTGAAATAAATTTAGTTTCTTTTATAAATTAAAATTGG